>NC_141883.1:13828109-14131139 GCF_030686135.1 Camelina sativa
TGCTGCAGGATTGGTGTCGTTCGACACAAAACAAAAGATAAAGATTTCATATAGAAATCAAACCGTGATGTAGAAAATGGAAATTATTTATTAATCCTCAAACATAGTTAGTATTACTTATTAAAAATGTCTATATACTTATTTAACCAATGTTGTTAAAGGTTAATCCTACTATCATGTGGAATATTACAAAAATGTCATTATATTTTAATTTATTTAATAACTAACAAAAAAAACCTTATATTGGTTTATAAAATAATAAAACTATATTTTCAAAATTATTTAATAAAATTAGTTAACAGATTCTATTTATTGTTTCAGAATTCTTAAGAAACAATAACAAACTATTTAAAACAATTATAAAATTTCATTTTATTTAAAGAGCTAAGATTAAATATTTGCATATCTAAATCGTTTAATAATGACAGATATATTTTAAAACTAAGATACACCATTGCTTATACATTAAAAAATATATCTATATACTTACTCAAGCAATATTGTTAGAACTTTAATCAGCTATGATGTGGCATATGACGAATAACGCTATTGCATTTCAATTAATCTAATAACTAACAAAAGAAAAGTATATATTTGTTTAAAAAATATTTAAAAAGAATATTTTCAAATTTATTTAATGAAATTATTTAACCGATTCTATTTATTGTTTCGGAATTTTAGGAAACAATAACAAACTGGAGCGTGTACTAGACGGTTTTTGAGTGGTTTTCTTCGGTGTTAACTGTCAGGACTCGCCTATAAAAAGAATAGAGTGTCATTCTTCACGAGGATGAACGAAAAACATAAGAACTCCGAAAGAATAGAAGATTGTCGACAAACCAATAGAGATTGTCGAAGTTTGGGCAGTGACCATCGAGTAGTTTGGATTTATGAGAAGAGTAAATTATAGGAAGATTTGATTGAGATTCTAAGTGCCAAAAGGTGTCAGAAACTGTATCCGAGAGACTAAGATGAGTTGCGTGGCCGTGGAGATGAGTTACGACACAGGTAACAGTAGACCACAACTTTTTTCAGCACATCACATGGCCCGATTTTGGCCACAACCCAAATCTTGAATCTTCCGTTAAACAATAACTATAGGAATATTTATACAATATTAAAACACTTAAAATGAGATGCTTTTCGGCTGCAAACAACTAAATCCACGTATTCTACTATTTATCGATTTTTTCTTGGCCCCTTTGCCTATTAGTATTCACTATTTAGTCTTGAGTACTTGTTTATAATAGTTAATCATGATAACGAAAACTAAAGAAAATTTGTTAAAGGATTAAGAAGACCGACCCAAAAATCATAATAATTCGAAATTACGAACTGAGATCTAGATTTTATGATAAAATAAAACACAGTAGTTCTCTTCGGTTTAACAATCTATATATTTTCTAAAAGTTAGGTTTCATAAAAAATTGTTTTACATTTTCGACGGGATTGTGTTTTCTTTCATGTCGTCATGACTGTGTTTGCGACAGCACAAAACAACAGCGACGGTAGCCAAACTGAAATCAAAACGACGGTGACGCAGGTGTTGCATAATTTAACGCTAATAACAAACTGGAAAATCACATGTTGCAAGATGTATAATTAAAAAGCATAAACATTTAAATAAAAGCATAAACATTTTATTCTCTCTTTCGCTATCAACTAAACATTTTATTTCAGATATACCATGGACCGTGTGGTCTGTGGTGTCAAGTGTGTAAACAAATCATTCTTTTTTTTTTTTTGAATAAAATGTAAAATTTATTCGAAAAAAATATTGTTTACATCTAGTGCAGCTTGTTTTTAAAATCTTTGTGGGAAGAAATTGAGATTACAACATTTAAATGAAAACTTATTGTTGTGTGATTAGCGTGAGTCCAACCACCTCTCCATACAGCCTGCTAGTTTGCCATTTGCAGGGATCGAGAGCAGCCTGTTCCGTATCTGTTATTTTCTCACTCTCTCTTCTCTTTTGCTTTGTTTTCTGAAATGAACATTGGAGAACCAAGACGTTTCCCTATATAGCTTGACCTACGATTAAGAATAATTATTTTAATGGTAATTTATAGCATATCTATATTTAACCATTAAACCTATCAAATCATTTACTAAATAAGTTGGGTTCGTTAGAGAGCTTTACGCTCAAATATTTGAAGTATAGAGAAAGAAGGGTGTGATACGTATAATGTGTTTATAACGTCTCTTTCATTAATTTCTTTAAAAGCGAATTTACAAAAAAATTATTAAAATTCATCCATAAACAAACTAAAAAAAACTGTTGTAAAACATTGGATGGTGGATATCCATAACCGGCCCATATACGGCCCATACTCGATCCATGTACATCCAAGACCATAAGGCTCATCGGCCACCTCCTTAGTCTATGTCGATTTATGCTTCCTAATGTAATTGGGTTTTGCCCTTGACTATATATATGTAATATACCATTGAATCAATGAGAATAAGAACAAGAGATTTACACCTTCGAATTCTCTAGTTTATAACACGTTATCAGCACGAAGCTCTAAAGCCAGCTGACAAAAACCCTTACCCTAAAAACCCTAAAAACCGCCGCCTCCTTCCTTTGTTCGTGGTTACTTTTGGCGATCGGTTCTTGCTCGTGATACATCCGAGTTCGTGGTCTACTTCAGTCCGGGGTGAGTTCTGTTCGAGAAGCTGCTCGTGTTCGTGATAAAGTCCTATTCGGTACATGCTCGAGCCTGTGTTCGAAATCAAACTTTGCTCAAGTCTTGTTCGAGGTTCGTGGTTTGGGTTCTGATCGTGAGAAGGACGCGGTTCGTGATTCTGTTTGAGACTTGTTCGTGATTTGGTCATAGTCCCTGTCCAGTTCGAGGTTCGTGATTAGAAATCAAAGGTACATCTGAGGTCTTTAGCTCCCAGGTCAATTCCAGTCAACCCCAAACGGTGGAAGGTAAACAATCAAACCTTATGAGAACGTATGAATCGAATCTGATCTTTAAATCCTATAAGAACCTCTAAAACTAAAAGTAGACAATCAACAAACAAGTTCTTATTTTCCTAAAAACCTAAAACTTAAAATCGGATTGTGTAAGGCTTTAGGCTGTTTAGTTTGCTTGCAATTGCACCAACTATATTATGATTAAAATCCGGTTGTATTGCTTGTTGTTGATTGTTTGATGTGCTGCATGCATAATTGTTAAAATCGGATCATGCATAATTGTTAAAATCGAACCTAGTATAAGAAGAGCATAGAACCGTTTATTGCTTAATTTGTTTCTGTATAAATCGACTACATGAACCCTAAAATCTGGTTGTTTATTGATGATTGATAGCTTGAGTTTGATTGCATAAGAACCCTAGAACTAGAAGCCTAAAATCGAATTGCATAAGAGTTTGTTATAGGTTGCTAAAATCGAACCTATTCTATGTCTTGAATGAAATCAAAATTTAGGATAATTTCCAATTTAATTCTAGTCATTATCTTAAAGGTCTAGAAAATATTCCATAAATATTTGTCATTATCCTGTTTTAAGAAAAGGAAGTTAATAAAAGGAAATATTTGCATGCTGCTTCCTATGTTTGTTTTGTTATTTCTCATGCATGATAAGCCACAAAAATTGTGTATAATAAAGGCATGTTTCGGTCTCATATACCGCATGACCTATGAGTGATTTAAAGGCATGTTTCGGTCTCATATACCGCATGACCTATCTGCATGGCAAAGCTCAACAACCTCATGTACACAGCCCTTAACACCTCTGGCGATAATTATTTACAATGGGCATTGGATACTAAGATCCACTTGAAATCAAAAGAGCTTTGCGAATGCATTGAGGATGATAATAAATGTTCTAAAGGAAATAAGTATAAGGTGATTATGTATATACGCCATCATATGGATGAAAGCCTCAAAAATCAGTACCTCACTATTGAGGATCCTCTTGAGCTTTGGACAGAGTTGAAAAACAAATATGGACACCAAAAGATGGTGCTCCTACCAAAGGCTCAAGTCAATTGGAAATCCCTAAGAGTCCAGGATTTTAAATCCATGGATGAGTATAATTTAGAGCTATTTAAGATAGACTCAAGATTGAAATTATGTGGTATGGAGGTTACTGATGAGGACTTGATAGAGAAGACACTCTCAACCTTTCACACTAATGACATACTGCTTCAGCAGCAAATTCGTGAAAAAGGTTTTAAAACATATGCAAGTCTCATCTCCTGTTTGTATACCGAATCATTGTGACAAGATGGGCAAAAATTTGAGCATCCTATTGATCTCTATCAAGAGAATTTGAAGAAAAATTCAGAAGCCAATTTGGTGCATCTCGATGGTAAGGGTGACTTTTACCATGAGAATGATGACCAACTTGGACTATGAAACATCTGATTGCTTAAGAGAAGATAATTAAACTCAAAAGTTGTACTCGCTTAATTTTATATTTTATGCTTTGCATTTGATTGAATTATTATTTTGGTTTAAATTCAATTATTTTATTTCCTACAATATATACTTGTTTGTTTTACTACTTTAAAAGTTGAAAACGTAAATTGTTGTCCATTATTGGAAATGTCTAAGGACAAGAACATAAGTGTGGTGGATAGTGGATTAAGCCACACAATTTTGAAGGATAAGAGATATTTTGCATAATCTCATAATGAAAAATGCCAATATTAGCAAGATAGTGGGTATAGCAAACCTAATGGAAGGCTACGGCCAGGCATATATTTTATGGCACACATCTTGAACTATGTCTTGTATTTACCCAGCTCTAAGAGAAGTTTATTGAGCTTTAAAGACATTCGTTTGAATGGTTTACATGTTGAAACTAAGGGTGAAGGAAACCAAGAGTTCCTATATATTATTGAGATCACCCAAGGATCTAAGATAATCCTAGAGTCTATACCTGCACTAGCCACTGGTCTTTACCAAGCTAAGATTAATATGATAGAGGCTAATATGGCAATGAACAAGATGTTCAATGACCACTTAATGGCATGACCGGATTGGCCATCCGGGTTCTAACATGATGCGTATGTTGATATTAAATTTAAATGGACACACTCTTAAAGAGAGAAGAGTTATCCCTAAAATCTCACATGTGTAGCATGTACACAAGAGAAACTCATTATAAGGCCATCACCAGGAAAAATAATTAAAGAGATTGTCCACTTAAGACTATACGTCTAGATAATGCTGGTGAATTTACGTCTAGATAATGCTGGTGAATTTACATCCCAAGCGTTTAATGAATGTTGTATGTCCATGGGGGGAAGTGTGGAACACCCTGTGGCACATGTCCATACATAAAAAGGATTAGTTGAATCCTTCATTAAACGGATCCAATTGATTGCTTGACCATTACTCCTAAGGTCGAAGCTTCCTATGTCGGCTTGGGGACACGCAGTAATACATGTAATAGAGTTTATACGCATCAGGCCATCTAGTGAGAGTAAATATTCGACATCCCAATTATTAACGGGTCATGAGCCAGACATATCTCATCTAAAAATATTTGGGTGTGCCGTTTATGTACCGATTGCATCATCACAGAAAATAAAGATGGGACCTCAAAGGAGGATGGGAATATATGTTGGATATGATTCTCCCACCATTATTAAGTATCTTGAGCCAACTACGAGTGATTTATTTAAGGCCAGATATGCGGATTGTCAGTTTGCTGAATCCGAATTTCATATGTTGGGTGGAGAGAAAGACAAGCTGGTCAAAGAAATATCATGGAATCAAACATCCTTAAATTGGCAAGATCCTCGGACTCTAGCATGTGATGCAAAGGTCCAGAAAATTATACATTTGCAAAAGCTAGCTATACAATTGCCAGATTCCTTTGCTGACCCAAAGAGAGTAACAAAATCGTACATACCAGCTTGTAATGCACCAGTATGTATTGATGTTCAGAAGGAACACAATAAGCAAGTTGCTACAGAGTCTAAGGCCCGTTTGAAACATGGTAGACCATTAGGTTCCAAAGATAAGAACCCTCGGAAATCTAAGAAAGGTGCAAATGAATCCGGGGTTAAGGAAATGATAGACATGGCCGCGGCAAATCCTAAGGTACCTAATGAGGTTTGGGATGCTGAACCTCAAGGTCCTGAAGGTGTTGATAATAATGAGATCTCAATCAATTTTATCATGTCTGGAATACAATAGAACCGTAAGAATGTCGACATTGATGAAATATTTGCATATAAGGTAGCACTTGAAATAAATGAGGATCATGAACCCACGTCTATATTAGAGTGCACTCAAAGTAAAGATTGGCTAAAGTGGAAAGAAGCCATTGACGTGGAGTTGAACTCTTTAAAGAAGAGGAACGTGTTTGGTCCGATCTTAAGGACACCGTTCGATATAAAACCAGTAGGACATAAGTGGGTCTTTGTAAGGAAGAGAAATGAGAATAATGAAATCGTGAGATATAAGGCATGGCTTGTAGCACAAGGATTCTCTCAAAGACCAGGAATTGATTATGAGGAGACTTACTCCCCTGTGATGGATGCAACGACTTTTAGATATTTGCTAAGTCTGGTTATAAGAGAAAAACTGGATTTGCGGTTAATGGATGTTGTAACCGCATACTTATATGGTCCACTGGATAATGAAATTTACATGAGATTATCAGAGGGTATAGAGCTCAAGGATAAGAGCGGTTCTCGAGAACAATACTGCATAAGGCTAGACAAATCCCTTTATGGACTGAAACAAAGTGGTCAAATGTGGTACAATAGACTAAGTGAGTACTTGACCAAGGAAGGCTATAAGAATGACCCAATCAGTCCATGTATTTTTATAAATAAGTTTGCAAACAAAGGGTTTGTTATCATAGCAGTGTATGTGGATGATTTAAACATCCTTGGAACCTCTGGTGAAATTGCCCAAACAATAGAATATCTAAAGAAAGAGTTTGAAATGAAAGACCTAGGTAAAACTAAGTTCTGTTTGGGGTTACAGCTTGAGTACATTGAAAATGGGATCCTTGTGCATCAAAAGGCATATACTGAAAAGGTACTCAAGAGATTTAAAATGGACCAAGCTCACCCATTGACTAGCCCAATAGTTGTGAGGAGCCTGGATTTGGATAAAGATCCATTCGGTCCAAAGAAGGCCGATGAAGAAGTTCTCGGACCTGAAGTGTCATACCTCAGTGCTATAGGAGCGTTAATGTTCTTGTCTAGCCACACTAGACCAGACATAAGTTTTGCCGTGAACCTCCTAGCAAGATTTAGTTCTTGTCCAACCCAAAGGCACTGGGACTGTATTAAACATGTATTACGTTACCTACAAGGAATGTTTGAATTGGGTTTATATTATACTAACTATAAGTTAGAAGGTTTAGTTGGTTTTGCTGATGCAGGTTATCTATCGGATCCACATAATAGATTTTGGCGATGCATGAAGCTAACCGTGAGTGTGTATGGTTGAGATCGATGACTCAACATATCAGGACAGATTGTGGAATGACCGACGATAAAGAACCGACGGTTATATACAAAGATGATACAGCCTACATCGCACAGCTTAAGGAAGGATACATTAAGGGAGATCGGACAAAGCATATTCTACCGAAATTCTTCTTCACACATGAACTACAAAAGGCCGGAGAAGTTCAAATGGTACAAGTTCAATCTTGCGACAATTCAGCCGATCTCTTCACCAAGTCACTACCAACATCAACATTCAAGAAGCTCACGCACTAGATTGGAATGCGGAGACTTAAGGACTTCTAGGGATGCTTGGAACAGGGGGAGTAATGCGTGATGTACTCTTTTTCCTTCACCATGGTTTTGTCCCAATGGGTTTTCCTGGTAAGGTTTTAATGAGGCAGCACCCCCAAGCGCATTACAGAGATCCTTCCTAGCACTTGCATGGTTATGTCATCCAAGGGGGAATGTTGTAAAACATTGGATGGTGGATATCCATAACCGGTCCATACACGGCCCATACTCGACCCATGTACGTCCAAGGCCCATCGGCCACCTCCTTAGTCTATGTCGGTTTATGCTTCCTAATGTAATTGGGCTTTGCCCTTGACTATATATATGTAATGTACCATTGAATCAATGAGAATAAGAACAAGAGATTTACACTTTCGAATTCTCTAGTTTATAACAAAAACGACATAATCAATGGTTACACGAAAATATATATTTAAAGAAGCAAATTTACGATTAATTTACACACAAAAAAAAAGAAGAAGCAAATTTACACTATACTATTCTTGATAAGAAGTATAGTGTAAAGAAAGGATTATGGATACATAAATCATGTTCTTCTGTAAGTCGTAGTGACACAGGGGAATTGAATGACCAAAAAAGACACTATCAATGAACGTTGCTTAAATATGAGGAGAAAGTGTTGCTTGCATTGCATGATGTGGTGACGTGAAAGACATAATTCTTTGTCGTCAAAGAAAACAACAGCAACGACAAAACCTAACATACAACGTCACCAGTAGTCATTTCCAGCAACAGTGATCATATTCACCAATCAGCATTGTATATATTTTTCCTCATTGTAGCGACTTGCATTCGTAAAAATCAATTGTATTCCCATAATTAACTACTCACTTTTATTATCTACTCTTCTCTACCCGAGTCCGCCCTAGCCATTGTCCAGAAGATCAAATCTTCGTCCGCCTTCTCCGTTGATCGGTGCTCATCGCCGTAGCTGTGAGAGGGCCCCGTTGTTCTGTTCTTTGTTGTTTCCTGCCTTCGTTTGTGTTGTCTCGGTTGGATCTGGTGGATCGATGGGGTGGTTAGAAGCTCAGCGAATGATACGTTCTTCACAGTGAGGGTTGCTCGACGGTCTTTGAGCGTTTGTTTCGTCCTCCCCCGGCGGTTTCAGGAGAAGCCTTGTTTGCCTTTGTCAGATCCAGCGGTGTCTTGATCTCTTAGGTGTTGCTTCTCGGTTTTGTGGCCATGAGTTCCTGTTGTCTCCTGTTTGAGTAAGGTGTCTTTCCCGTCCTTCACTTGTTCCGTTTAGATAGGTCTAAGTGTTTAGTGTTGTAGAAGTGGTTGAAGTTTGGCCCTTGATTGGGGAGTCTTGTGGTTTGGTTAAAGTTTCGATCTTGGGTTTTGTCATTGCGGTAGGAGCGGTCTTTTTTGGGTTGTGTGGTTGCAAGTTGATTGTTTTAATTCCAGAGCTAGCAGCTCCACGGTAAGACTCGAAGAATAATATATCTCTTGACCATTCCTTTCGTTTGCTTCCGTTCATGTGCTTCTCATTGTTTGAAGCCGCTTGGTTTGTTTGGTTGCGATTATGTTTTATCCGCCCAACCTTTGTCTCGTCCATCACCCTTGGTCTTCTTTTCCAGTCTTTGATTCCCTTTAGGTTATTTCCCTTTCTAAGTTTAGGCTTCGGTGTGTTAGAAGTTATGCTATTCTTAGTTGTTCGCAGTTGGCTCTTCTCTTGGTTGTTTGTTTCGCTGTGGTTGATAACTTCTTCGTTCCATCATCGTGCTCTTCTGAGTTCGGTTTTATCGAGAGGTTAGGTTGCGCTCCTTGTCCTTGCTTTGCAGATCCGTTGTGATCTGATTGCTTTTTGGTAAGGCTTCTACACAGATGATTCTGGACGATGTTGTCGTCATCGTCGCATTCAAAAGTGTTTCGAGTCTTTGCTTGTCGGGTTATGAAGTCTTTGGTTCTGTTTTTAGAGATTGGTTCTCTTCTTGATAGGAGGTAGTCGTTCTTAGCTTGGGATTGGCCGTAGGCATCCTTGGTAGTTCTCATCCAAGTGGTTCGTGAGAAGAGTATTCTTGCATGCTAAGACTAGTGTATTGTGTAAGGGATTTTGCCTTGTTGCCTATTTCTTTATTTTAAGGGTTCATCCTCTTTTTTGGGTGTAATTTCTCTACTTTGTAATTTTTACCTAAGTATCGTTTTATGTCTCCGGGAATTTCTGTTTGTTCGCCAGCTTAGTTTCCCTCTTTTAGGCTTTAGACTCCAGAGATATTTTTGTTTTCCTCCAGCTAAGTTGTAATTCACCATGTATCCTTCCAAGTTTTTATAATATCAGTTGACAAAAAAGCGACTTGCATTCGTAATAGGTACATTGCTATACTTATTTAATTTGTTTATTCTGGATACTTATTTAATTTGTTTATTCTGGATGATTGAAGCAAGCCTTCTATGTATAATGGGCTTTCAGTTATGCCCAATTATTTTAAAATCCATAACAAAAAATTTACTCAATATAATTGTATTACCTGCTTATATGCATGGTTGTGTTAGAGTACAGAAAATATTAGCTAGCATTTGAATTTTTCAGAATATTAGTAGATATATAAGACGCAATCATAGAAAAAAGATATAATTTTAATGGTTAAAAGAAATTTCTTAAGAGAACTCTACAAATAAATTTAATTCTTAGTAAGAAGTATTTATTTTTTATTAATTCAAGAGAGGTTGGTCTTAATTAGCCGTTGTTTATAAATACTGTTAAGCATTTTACCTATAAACAATGTTACGCGACACACAAACAGTGCATATTTATAATACATAATCTTATTCTAACATCTTGGTCATATATAAAGTCTATAATTTCAAAGAGAACAAAACAAAACACGACAAAGCAAACGTACATATATAATATCAAGAGAAAAACAAAACAAGATAAATCAAAGTTTGATTGTGCATCCACACCAACCACTAACATGGCAGATTTAGTTACAATTATCACCTTACATGCTAAGCTATGATTCCTATAAACATATATACCCTCATCATACAAGAATTGAATATTGTAGCACATGCGTGGACAATTATTTTTCCTTGTACAGTAGTATAACATATATAGAATTACTAATAAGAGATTTCTATTAACATTAAGTTTGTATAATCAAACGGATATACATTACGAAACTAATTGTACCCACACATTAAAATTCGTATATCATTGAGAATTCTTTTGTGATTTCTTATAAATATTATTCGTAGATCGCTATGTACATGATATTTGTATCATTTGATAGATCCCTATCTTTAGTCCAACATCTTAATAAATACATAATTAAACCTCTACGATCAGATTCAATACCACACTTCTGAGTTCTGACGATTATTAAATCACATCGTCGTACACTATATAATAATTACAACTTACAAGACCGTTCTATCTACATTCATTTTTTTTTTTCCTTTTTTTGAGTTTGTTGCAGTGTATATCCCTAGATTTTTTCTGTATATAAAATTAGATAATTATAATGGGATAAACGAAACATCGTTGAAGCCGTGAAGTGGCATTGGTCTACACCAAAAGCAACACAAAAAGACAACCACTTCACATGGTTTGCTCTTACATTCATAACCGAATCTAAGTCACTTTTTAGTTGGTTGTAAATTTGTAATTACTATTCCACCACCACTTTTTTTTTTTTTTTTTTTTTACCTTTTAGAGTATTTTTTTTATAATCAATGGAAATGTAATTTTACTCAGTAGAATATGTGACACGAGGCTTATAAAGTTGCCAGAATTTAAGACGCATTTTATTAAACGTGTTTGAAGATTTTTTTCTTTGAAACCTTTGTATATATAGGATCTGCACTGAATAACTTTTAGAATATACAAGATTGAACATAAAGAAAGAGTTATAAAAAATTAAAAAAATAGTTAAAACAAATGGATCAAACCTTTTGAGATTAAACTCCTTCCCTTTCAATTAGAGGGTTTCAACTCTATTGAAAATGTGTAGTTTAATTGGGAATATCTTTGTATTTTGCATGGAAATTTTAGTTGTTTTACAATAATTTTTGGAAGATCTTTGAAGATTTTGGAAGATTTTCGTCGGTGTTTTAACCTAGTTCTTCAATTCTTGAACTCTGCCGTCCAAATTTTGAAAGTTTATTTATTTAGAGCAGTATGTTTTCGTTGATTAGTGAGTGCTAAAGTATACAATGGAGTATGCGCTTGATAAGGCTCTACATGAAATGTCGCTTGTAGAAGACAAGCCGATTGTCCTGAAGAATCTTCTGCTGTTCAACTCTTGTATTCAGAACGAATACAATATCATTGGCTGGTATTATGTCCAAGAATCAAAAGATGTCGGCTTTAATTCATGAGATGCCCAGGAATTGGAGGCTTTATATTCGAGCACGGGGATAGCTTTGCCTAATGATTAGTTCCAGTTCATTTTTTATTCTGAATCAGATCCCTCGACGGTGCTAAATACAGGGGCCTAGACGTTTAATGATTGGAGTTTTACGCCTGAGCGTTAGGTAGAGAAACCTCCTTCGGATTATCTGAAGATTCTGCCAATTTGGGTTCGGCTTCGCAACATTCTGGTGAATTACACCACAGCTGATTCAATCATGGAGATTCTTCAACACATTGGGCAGGTTACACATGTTGCTTTTTATCCACTTAAGCCATGCAGTAAGGGTTATGTTCGAGTTATGGTACTGCTTTTTTATGTCAGTAGACCGTTGAAGACGGTTAGGGAATGACAAATTCCTTCAAGACAAATAGTCAATATTGGAATTGAGTATGAAAGAATCCAAAGACGATGTTACCAGTGTATGCATCTCACACATGATAAGGAGATATGTCCTTTTAATCTCTTAAACCTGCAAGTTCTTGTTATAGGAGGAGTTTAGCAACCATCAGTCATTCCAAGTCGATTAATACCAAGGATAAGCAAGGATGACTCTCTCTTTGGTGTGCTAACAGATGATGATGTGGGAATTGATCTTGTCTATGGTAGACCAAAGATAGCAAAAGATGTACTTGATGAAATGCGACAATATCTTTTTGTTGCAAACCCATAGGTAAGAGAAGTTCATAAGGATAGGGTCAGAATTGAAGGTCTGTTTGGGATTTGGATGGTGATATTCATGGTCAGAAAACCAAACTACGACTTGAAGATTCAACCAAGTTCACATCTGATGTTGAAAAGGGAAGGGATTAGACTTTAATTTTGAGGGAGCAAGCTCTATTGAAGTGGCTACAGAAGAACGCATTGCCTTGGCAGTTTGTAAAAAAAAGGCATAGAATTGCAATGCTGAAATGTCACATTTGTGGTTTTTTATGGGATTTTCCCTATATTGCAATGCTGAAATGAACCCTCTTTAATTTGAATGCAAGAAAACATGACGAACAAATCCCGACATGATAGCAAGATGTGGTTCCTTTGAGAGAGTTTCTCAAGCATTTCCATAAAGCTGAACGTCGTGTGTTTGCCTCTAAACTTTAATCCAACTTAGTGAAAATGCATAGAATTGTTGTGGATTCTCCTCACATGTGAAACAAGGCTGATAGTCTCATCTTCGGCCTCTATCCCAATTGTAAATCCATCTTTGGCTTATAAGAGTTTTTGAAAGTGTTACATGAGCTTAAGATTTTAATTTAATTTTCTTTTTCAAATAAAATCAAGATCAACACAAAAATATTTTGCATTGGAAACCTTCACACCAAAGACTTTCATTGCATTAAGTTTAGCTCACAGGACCTTTAACTTGAAAACATCGGAAATAAATTGAGTATACACGGCGAGCCTCATCGAGAAAACCTTGCATCTCCTAGAATCTCTTTGGAAGTGATCCATTATATTTACATTTTGATATTCTTACCAACTTGAATATACCAAATCAACCATAAAAAAATTCAAGAATATGGACTCCTATTATGATAAGATAGAGCAAAGTTACTTTGTGAAACTCGTAAGACCTCTTTAGTATCCTTACAAATCATCGTGAGATGTTTTTTTTTTTTTTTTTTTTTTCATACTTGCATGTTATTATCACTTTTAAATAGGTCACAGATCCTAAAGTTACTTTACCTCTAACATGATTTACTCTTGATTTATCATAAATCTATGGTTTTATCCCGATGATTATTAGTTATGAGTCTTATGATCATCAAACACATGATTTAATATTAATTGGTCATCACTTCCTTTGAACCCTTGATGCGTAGCCCATAACTTATCACACTCATCTACGGTCATGTGATTGTTAACCCATTCATTTTTAATACACATTTATACATTTTTCTATTATATATGTTTCTTAAATTACATGTTTTTATGTCATAAATATTGTAGATCAAATAAGATATTATTATATCAATGTTTTTTGTACATACACATTTTTTTGACAAATTATGAATATATATTAAATTTATCTAGTATTTCAAGTTATTTGGTAGACAAGTTATTTGATGTTATGTTAAATTTATCTATTATTTCAAGAACAAGGGCCTTACTACAACCATCACTTTCGAAAAAAATGAAAATATAGAAATTTCAAAATTTCAAAATAAAAAATTGTGTTCAAGTAACAAATTAGCTTACTCTTTATTTGATTTGATAAATTTCATTTAACTGAATAAATGTGATGGTACAATGTATATTTGATTATTTATAAATTATGAGTAAAATTAAATTCATTATCATAGTGATAAAAGTTTTATTGGATTTTTTTTTTCGTCAACAGTTTTATTGGATTCTTAAATAGTTAAACATATTTTATATATATATTAAAAATTTTACTTGATTTTTAAAAATATTATTCGAAAATATATGATGTTGTCTAAATGTGGTGATACAAAATACATGATGTTGTTTAAAAATTATTAGACAAATTAAACCAAAGTTCGTCATCATTTTGATGAAGACTTTATTGGATTTATACAATTCAAAGTTATAACATGATTTTTTTTTCGGAAATGACAAATCTAATTAAAATTTTGTATTGTTAATATTTTGACTAGAGAAAATCACTTAAATTATTTTTAAATCTCTATTATATCAAAACATTTAACTGAACTCACCAAACTTATTAAATCTAGGAGCGTACCAAACATGATTTAAATGTTTCCACAACATGTATATAGTTTGATTACTAGCGAATGCGAATTATGAATATTGATGGAGATAAACTTATATAAAAAATCAAGAATAAATCTACCTATCTATCCATTATAAGGTCAAGTGTAGGACGTGGATTCTTGTGATACATGTATAATTATTTGTTGTGGACTAGTTGTATACTTGTATGTCTGTGGAAGTATGTCTTTGAGAGTGTCGTATGAAATAAGGTTTTCTTTACCGATAATATCATTATTACTGAAATTTATAAAATCATTAATTAAAAACAACAGAAATTTAAGAAATTATTGTTCACATTTGATATCAACCGTAGAAGTTAATACATAGTCAAACACATCCAAATTATTATAACCCCAAATATAGCTTATTTTTAAAATGATATCAGTTCAAAATCCATGTCATTTAGAAGAAAAAAGCAGTGTTCAAGAAAGCGATAGGCGGTATCTAGACGGTGACCCAGCGCCTAGTACCTAGAACGCTTAGTCGGAGCATAGACGGTTTATAGGCGATTTAGGCGTTTACAACATAAAACATTATATATATAAAATTATATAAAAATATATGTTAGAAAACTAAAAAAATTATAAATTATAAACAAAAGTAAGAAAAATACATTTATTTAAGTTATATTAACAACATATAAATTTTTATAATTACATATACATATATAAAACTTAATAATTTAAATATATGTAGTTAAAAATCAAAAATAAATATTAAAATAAAATTTATGTCATTTTAAACGGTTTATGCGGTCATCTAGGCGTCTGCTGAACGCCTAGACGGCGCCTATACGGCCGCTTAGACCACTTTCTTGAATACCTATTTATTTATGATTTTTCCTCCATATAAATATATGTTTTCTATTTAGAGTGACTATTTAGTATTAATTCTAAATAAATTTAGACAATCTGTCTAAACATGATGATGCAAAATATATATATATATATATATATATATATATTGTGGTTTAACTATTGATAATACATTGTTATTGAACTATACGTTTCATATAATATATATAAGTTTAACAATCTGTCTAAACATGATGATGCAAAATATATCTATTGTGGTTTAACTATTGGTAATACATTGTTATTGAACTATACATTTAATATATATATATATAATTTTAACTTGAATATTTTTTAAATGACAAGTTCAACAACATTTAATATATGTCTCTTCTTTTTATTTTGACCAGAATAAAAAAATTGCATAATCGTTAAGATCTCTAAAAATGCAAAATACTTAAATTACACCAGATTCAGGTTTGTGTTCTTTTCTAAAAGGAAATTAATTAAATGAACACAACTTTAAATCAAAATCCAAACAGACCAATGCATACACCACACACAAGACACAACCGAACAAATCAAATCAAAGTAAATTTATTGAAACCTTGCAATAATCTTATTTTATTTCACATTATAATTACACATCAAAACTACCGTCTCACTCAGCTAGCTCATACGAATCTCTCTCATTTCTCGATGTTCTGCTTATAATAAGTCTTTGACCACTAGTCTTCTCTCTCTCTCTCTTCCTATATATACCAAATCACATCCTTCTCCATCCACACTCTCATTCTCTCTCTCTCTCTCATCAGTTCTAAACAAGACACTCGTAAAAAGAGTTCTTGAACTCACAAAATCAAAATTGTCAGATTTTCAAGAAACTTTTCTAAACAAAAACATTATTCTCTTTCTCTCTTTCTCTTACTCAATGATCTCGTTTTCTCACTGAGCCAACTCGTTTCTTCCTTCCTAATACTTTAAAGAACTCGGATCTTGAAACCATGTCGGAAGCTAATAATAATAACACGGCGGATGCAAAGACTGTTCCTGCGGAAGCAGAGAAGAAGAAAGAACAGAGTTTACCGTTCTTTAAACTCTTCTCTTTCGCTGATAGATTCGATTACCTCTTGATGTTCGTTGGCTCTCTTGGTGCCATTGTTCATGGCTCTTCCATGCCTGTCTTCTTCTTACTCTTTGGTCAAATGGTTAACGGATTTGGTAAAAACCAAATGGATTTACATCAAATGGTTCATGAAGTCTCGAGAGTAAGTAACAAATCTTTTTTTTACCTTTTCTTTTTCTTGTTTTTATCAATTTAGATCCAAGATCTGATCTGTCTTGTTGGTAAAATCTTTTTTGCAGTATTCTCTGTATTTTATCTACTTGGGTTTGGTCGTTTGCTTCTCTTCATACGCAGGTTTGTTCCATAAAACTTCAATCCTTTTTTTCTTTTTTTTTTTTCTGAAGCTTTATATTCACTTACCAAACCCAGAAAACATCACATTATAGACAAGATCAAGAAATTAATTTATTTAGATTCTTGTAAAACAGTATGAAACTAAGCATTTTTAAAAAAAGTTGTATTTTTTTTTTACTTGATGAAATTTCAAATAAACACAGAAACAGAGTCAGATTACAGCAAGATCAATAAATGTAAAAGGTTGAATTAGTGAGTTTTTTCTCATAATTTTTTTACCAAATTTACTGTGAAAGTAAACATTTTTTTACTCAACATTTTTTTTTCGTGCCTCGATTAAAAACCCAATAGAAATCACAATCTAGAGAGAATCAACTTATATATATAAAAAAATGTTTGGTGTTTTTTTTTTTTAAATGTTAAAGGATAAGCCAAGTCCACGTGATTCATGGACTACTACTTTGTCTGTATCGATCAAAGAATATGAACATCTCTCTCATATTTATTACAACTTAATAACCATTAATTTTTTTTTTTTTTTTTAACAGAGATTGCATGTTGGATGTATTCTGGAGAAAGACAAGTAGCTGCGTTAAGGAAGAAGTATCTTGAAGCAGTTTTGAAACAAGACGTTGGGTTCTTTGATACTGATGCAAGAACTGGTGACATTGTCTTTAGTGTTTCTACTGATACTCTTCTTGTTCAAGATGCCATTAGTGAGAAGGTAATTAATGAACCAAATTTGCTTTTATTGGGTTTTGATTTTGATGTTCTGTAATTTTACTAGACATTTTTGTATACCTTTTAATATTTTTTTTTCTGTTACTAATGAGGGCCATCAAAATCTAGTATTTGTAGGTTTTTTTTTTTTTTGTTACCGGCGGGTCCTTTTGTTTTTCTGATCAGTCTTTATCAAACCTAGCTTTGGTACGGTTTATGTTAGCAACCGTCGTTTTATCTTGCGCCCTTCAGGTGGTAGGGAAAGAAAAAGGACGACTATGTTTTTTTTTTTTTAACGGTTTTTACAAAAATTAAGTTTTTTTTTTAACTATCAGATTTTCAAATATTAATAATACCATTTTTATCTTTTTTTTTCTGTAATTATTTAGTTTTGTTTCTATTTATTTTTCCCTCCTGTCTCTGTGGTGCACGCTAGCAAGTACGAGATAACGTGCACTGGGGTCCTTTTGTTTCATTATTATTGTCATCACTCTGTTGGGTTGATGAAGTGATTTAATAACAGAGTAGTTGAAATTTATTTTTGTAATGTCAGGTTGGAAACTTTATACATTACCTCTCAACATTTTTGGCTGGACTAGTGGTTGGGTTTGTATCAGCATGGAAACTAGCTTTGTTAAGTGTTGCTGTGATTCCCGGAATTGCTTTCGCCGGCGGTTTATATGCTTATACTCTCACCGGAATCACTTCAAAGAGCCGTGAGTCTTACGCTAACGCCGGTGTTATCGCCGAGCAGGTAAATTAAAAAAAATATATATCATTTCTTTAATAATAATGCCCACCAACTGTTCGATGTAATGCTTTTTTTTTTTTACTGTTCTTAGGCTTGCTTCTTTGTACTTGATCTCTCAAATGATTATGTTTTTTTGTTTTTCAATCTAAGGACATAAACAGTGTTTTTATTAATTAACATTTAACTTTATTGAGAAATGATGTGTTTTTTTTGCAGGCTATTGCTCAAGTTCGAACTGTTTACTCTTATGTTGGAGAGAGTAAGGCACTTAGTTCGTATTCAGATGCGATTCAGTATACGCTTAAGCTTGGTTATAAAGCTGGGATGGCTAAAGGGTTGGGTTTAGGATGTACTTATGGAATAGCTTGTATGTCATGGGCTTTGGTTTTCTGGTATGCTGGAGTTTTTATTCGGAATGGACAAACCGATGGAGGAAAGGCGTTTACTGCTATATTCTCTGCCATTGTTGGTGGAATGTAAGAAACAACAACATAGTAATATAAATTTGGTTTTGTTGTGTACTTGGATGTGACTTTTTTATGTGTTGTTGTTGTTTTTAGGAGCTTGGGACAATCTTTCTCCAATCTTGGGGCGTTTAGTAAAGGTAAAGCGGCTGGTTACAAGTTGTTGGAGATTATTAACCAGAGACCGACAATAATTCAAGACCCGTTGGATGGGAAATGCTTGGAGCAAGTTCATGGGAACATTGAGTTTAAAGATGTGACGTTTAGCTATCCTTCACGGCCTGATGTTATGATCTTCAGAAACTTCAATATTTTCTTCCCTTCTGGGAAAACTGTGGCGGTTGTTGGTGGCAGTGGCTCTGGAAAGAGTACTGTTGTTTCCCTTATTGAGAGATTTTATGATCCTAACAATGGTAATTTGATCGGAAATGTTTCTCTCTTTTTTTTTTATCTGAGTCTTTTTTGGCTTGTGACTGGATCATAACTTTAAGTGTTTCTTTAATGAGCAGGGCAAATTTTGTTGGATGGTGTTGAGATTAAGACGCTTCAGTTGAAGTTTCTGCGTGAACAAATCGGGCTTGTGAATCAAGAACCTGCGCTCTTTGCCACTACTATACTTGAGAACATACTCTACGGGAAGCCTGATGCAACAATGGTTGAAGTGGAAGCTGCTGCCTCTGCTGCGAATTCGCATAGCTTCATTACATTGCTTCCTAAAGGTTACGACACACAGGTATCAGTCACTATCTATGGATGGTATTTGAATTTATGGCTAAGATAATATCATGGCCTTTTGCTTACTTTCTGGTTTTTTGCTGAATGTCAATACACTTAGGTTGGGGAACGTGGTGTTCAACTATCGGGTGGACAGAAACAGAGGATCGCAATTGCTAGGGCGATGTTAAAAGATCCAAAGATTCTGTTACTAGATGAAGCTACAAGTGCTCTTGATGCTAGCTCTGAGAGCATTGTTCAGGAAGCTTTAGACAGAGTTATGGTAGGGAGGACCACCGTGGTTGTTGCTCATCGTCTCTGCACCATCAGAAATGTTGATTCCATTGCCGTGATACAGCAAGGCCAAGTTGTTGAAACCGGAACACATGAAGAACTCATTGCCAAATCTGGTGCTTACGCATCTCTCATCAGGTTTCAAGAGATGGTTGGTACTCGGGATTTCTCAAACCCGTCAACTCGTCGCACTCGTTCAACCCGTTTGAGCCATTCTCTTTCAACGAAATCACTCAGTTTAAGATCAGGAAGTTTGAGGAATCTGAGCTATTCATACAGCACTGGAGCTGATGGTCGGATAGAGATGATTTCAAACGCAGAGACTGATCGAAAGACTCGTGCTCCTGAAAATTACTTCTACAGGCTTCTCAAGCTCAACTCACCGGAATGGCCTTACTCACTCATGGGAGCAGTTGGCTCAATTCTTTCTGGTTTCATCGGACCTACATTTGCTATTGTGATGAGTAATATGATCGAAGTCTTCTACTACACAGACTATGACTCAATGGAGAGAAAAACAAAAGAGTATGTTTTCATCTACATCGGTGCTGGACTATACGCTGTGGGTGCTTATTTGATCCAACATTACTTCTTTAGCATCATGGGAGAAAACCTCACAACAAGAGTAAGAAGAATGATGCTCTCAGGTATGTGTCCAACTCGGAGCTATTCTCCTGTAAATTTGCTGTAATGTATTTCCGTTTCTGATTATTATTTTGGTTTCTTGATTATTATTAGCTATCCTGAGGAATGAGGTTGGTTGGTTTGATGAGGATGAACACAACTCGAGCCTGATTGCTGCCCGGTTAGCTACTGATGCTGCTGATGTTAAATCTGCCATAGCCGAGAGAATCTCAGTAATTCTACAGAACATGACTTCACTACTCACATCCTTCATAGTTGCCTTCATTGTAGAATGGAAAGTCTCACTTCTCATCTTAGGCACATTCCCACTTCTAGTCCTCGCTAACTTTGCCCAGGTAAAAAAATCTAATCTTTTTACTCAAAAAGTCATTTGATTTCAGCAGCTACATTCATCCACAACATTAAAAAAATTAAGAGTTATATGATCTATGAGAATCTTGCATCAACCATTATGATCTCAAGAAAAAACGACAAAAGGCCAGATTTCTATTTTAATTTATATTGCTTTTCAAAAGTTCAAAACTTTATAGAACATGGCAACACATCCCACTGCCTCTGCACGTGCTTCATCTTCTTCTCTTTCTCTGAGTTGCATTTATTTTTACAATAATAATCATAAAAAAATTATTAAGAGGCTCTTTTATTTTTTTTCTACTTTTTGGTAATAGTGTAAGGGTCAAGATCATGGAGCCCTCACATCAATAAATGTGAAAAAATACATAAACAGTAGACTTTTTAATTTAATCTCTGGGCATCTGTGTAGAATATTTATTATATAGTTTCTATTGGTAGTACGGCCCATAGATAACAGTGTTCACGAAAATAGCTAAGATTCCTCTGTCTTTTATGCATCTATCTTCTTGCTTTGCTTCTGTTAAATCTATCCTACTTTAAGCTTTCATATTTACTTCTCTCTCTGAACTCTGAACTTGTGATCCCAGTCTCTCATTATTTAATTCCTTTGCCCATAAAACCTCCCACTACATCCAAAAAAAACCTGCAACATTTTTTTTCACCCAAGAACCATTATTTTTATAATCTGAAAGGCTTCATTGGTCAAAGTTGTTGTCTCAGTGTATTATTTACTTATCACAGTGTGTGTGTCAATGTTTTTACACAATCCACTAGTCAATGGTTTGCTTGTGTTTCTTTGTTTGGTACATTAGGTTGTGATGAGTTTTTTTTTGTTTTTTACTGGCTGCAAGCTTCAGAACTTTGCTTAGATATCACCAACAATTTTTTTCACCCGTGATCTACTTAGTTGAAAAATCTATCAATAGATTTCACAATCAAGGAGATAGATTCATTGTACTTGCAATTATTTTGATGTGGTTGATGTTTTGCATATGTGATCAAAGTAAATCTGAAAAGAACAAGACTTTTTAAGATTCAATTTTACGTTTACAGTTAAAATGGAAAAAGCAAGACTTTTTAAGATTAGGCTTTTGATTTGTTGTCTAAATATGAAAAGTTAATTGTTATTAACCATCCATAATTGTTCGGATGCATAATGTAAATTTATGTGGCTACATTGCAGCAACTGTCTCTAAAGGGTTTTGCCGGAGACACAGCCAAGGCTCATGCAAAGACTTCGATGATTGCTGGTGAAGGAGTAAGCAACATTAGAACTGTAGCAGCCTTCAATGCGCAGAGCAAAATTCTCTCTTTGTTCTGTCACGAGCTTCGTGTCCCTCAGAAAAGAAGTTTATACCGAAGTCAAACATCGGGTATACTATTTGGCCTCTCACAGCTTGCTCTTTACGGATCCGAGGCTTTAATCCTCTGGTATGGTGCTCACCTTGTGAGCAAAGGCGAGTCAACCTTCTCTAAAGTGATCAAAGTCTTTGTGGTTTTGGTTATTACTGCTAACTCTGTTGCTGAGACTGTCAGTCTTGCTCCTGAAATAATCCGGGGAGGTGAAGCTGTGGGTTCAGTTTTCTCGGTCTTGGATAGGCAGACCCGGATTGATCCTGACGATGCTGATGCTGATCCAGTTGAGACAATCCGTGGAGACATTGAGTTTAGGCATGTGGATTTCGCTTACCCTTCAAGACCTGACATCATGGTTTTTAGGGACTTCAACCTTAGAATCCGAGCTGGACATAGCCAGGCTCTTGTGGGCGCAAGTGGGTCAGGGAAGAGTTCTGTGATCGCGATGATCGAGCGGTTTTACGACCCTCTTGCTGGAAAAGTCATGATTGATGGCAAAGACATCCGCCGGCTAAACCTGAAATCTCTAAGGCTCAAAATCGGTCTTGTTCAACAAGAACCAGCTCTTTTTGCAGCAACCATCTTCGACAACATCGCATATGGGAAAGATGGTGCAACTGAATCCGAGATAATTGAGGCAGCTCGAGCTGCAAATGCTCATGGTTTCATCAGTGGTTTGCCTGAAGGTTACAAAACTCCAGTTGGCGAAAGAGGAGTGCAGTTATCAGGTGGACAGAAACAGAGGATCGCGATAGCAAGAGCAGTGCTGAAGAATCCTACAGTGTTGCTTCTAGACGAAGCAACTAGTGCGCTAGACGCAGAGTCAGAATGTGTGCTGCAAGAAGCCTTAGAGAGGCTCATGAGAGGCCGGACCACCGTGGTAGTTGCTCACCGCTTGTCCACCATAAGAGGCGTTGATTGCATTGGTGTGATTCAAGACGGGAGGATTGTGGAGCAAGGCAGCCATTCCGAGCTGGTAAGTCGACCAGAGGGAGCTTATTCAAGGCTGTTACAGCTTCAAACGCATAGGATTTGAAGCTTGACGGATTAAAAACAAAAAGTGGGTTTGTGTAATTTTTTTTTTTTATCTGAACTTTAATTTGGAAGGTTTTCAATGAACTATAATGATATTATGAATAGGTGTAGATAATGAAGCTTTTGAGTATCTATTGAAGGGTTCTTTCAGGTTTCTTCTTCTCTTCTTTCTCTGTCAGAACTCAGAAGCTTATGTGCCCGTTTTGGGACTAAACACTAAACTAGCTTCTCGTTAAGTACGATGGCCTTCACGCTCTTCAGCTTCTTTTGGTACAAAGGCCTCAGAAGTATTTTCATGAAAATCCATTCTTATCTTTTGTGACAACTAGGTTGTTGTTATTCATTTGGAAATGTTCCATGAACGTATCAAAACTCAAAAAAATCGATCGTCACTTACTTTGAGATGAGATCCTCAATGACAGCTTCATTATCTACACCTATTCATATATCATTATAGTCCATTGAAACCCTTCCAAATTAAAGTTAAGATTAAAAAAAAAAATTACACAAACCCATTTTTTGTTTTCCCACACATGATCAACTATATCAAGGCAAATAAGACATGTTTATAATTGGTAAATATTATTTTTTACAAATATTAACTTCTAGATATCTTAGAAGAAATGTTCATATGTTGCATGTACATATATCATCTCGATTTATTAGATTATGATTATCAGTGTTTAATATACTTAACTGTGTTCTTCTATATTAATTATCTTATAATTGTTGAAAATCAAAAGTTGAACTTCAATTATTCAGTTCGTTTTCATTATTTTTTATTTTCTTTTGTGTGTGGGGGCATAAAGTTCCAATAATTTATATGGAAAGAAATTAAAACTAAAGAATCCAACTGTGAAGCTCTTTAATCTTATTCTATCTGTTGGATCTCTTTGCCTTTATTTGCTTTGCATGTGGTTTTTGCTGTTTATTGTAAGGACCATATCTTCTTATAATTCTTTTTTCCCAATCAACAACACATCAAATAGTATAAAACTACAAATATTTTAAAATGAAAACATAAATTTTTAGCCTTTTAATATCATTATAAAATTAGAAAGAAATCAAGAAACTATATAATTGGGACTATTTCCAAACTGCGATTTTTGCCTAAACCATTTCTTAAATTTGCCTTTTTTTTTTTTTTTTTTTTTTTTACTTTTTTTGCCACTTAAAAAAACCAAACTAGCTTAATGGGCTTGACCTTAGATTACATACAAAAGACCCAACAGATACAAAAAGAAGGAGAACTGACAGATCTGAGTTGTTTCCGTCAAGGGATTCGATCTGGTGAATCCGCCGCAATGCCGTCGATCTTGCAACCATCAGCGCTACAGTTCGAACAACTATCTCAGGTTGATCAGAAGGATCCGATCCTCCTTTCCGGCGAAAGCACTTTGACGTCGTTTTCCTTCTTTTTGTATCTGTTGGGTCTCTTGTATGTAATTCAAGGCCAAGTCCATTTGGGAAGATCCATTATATTTTAATATAATAAATTTTAAAAAAAAAAAAAACAAAAAAACCAAACTGTTGGGATTTTCTTTTGTATAAAATACATATTTAATAATAATAAACTATACCTTAAAAAAATTCGGAAACAAATAAACTGAAACATCATCTGTAAAATTATGTTTTAGATATAAAAAATGACCAATTTAAAAGATTTTTGACGAAATAGTAAAAGTTACAAATGCCACTAAAATTAGTCCTTATCTCGTAATTGATTCTATTGTAATTTGTGGATCTATCACCAACACCTGCGACCACATGGCAGTACATGTAAACAATCAAATTTTCAAGATACTAATGCTTAAAAGAAATTGAGATTGTTGCACAATAATATAAACATTTCAAAAGGAAAAGAAAAAAAGTAATAATCATCATTGCATATCTCAGTGAACAAATATATAGAAACTCAGGAAAAAGCTGAATTTATGAATTTTATGAAAAGTGTTACACTACTGTGTTAGTAAGTAGTGTTGTTATCATTACAACTTTAAAAATAATTGTGAATGTAAGCAAAACTTTTAACTAAAGAAATAGATTGAACATGAAGCAGCCAGCATTGGGAAGGACTCGCATGTCCCTACTCTCACTGACACACCTCAAGTGTCCAGTGCGTTGGGTTTCACTTTACAGTATATGTTTTTTATCTGAGTATTTTGTTTAATACTATAGATAGTGTGGAGACATCATGAGGAAAATTAATCATTCAACTTAGGCATAATTTTGATTGTGTAAAAACATTAATATTTTTCTTTTTATGGCCAATTAATAATTCGGCGCCAATTGCAAACTAATTTTCTGATTTATAGCAGTTGAATAGTATATACACTAAGTATTCTAATGAATTAAATAATGTATTATTTTGACTAATTAAAAGGAAGTAAAATATTTAGAATGGAAATCAAAATCAAAAAAATGAGCCGATAGATAATGTCCCCAAATTTTTTGTTTGAGTGTAAGATATTCAATCCAAACAAAACAGAAAAATGGTGTTTGTAGCCCATTATAATAGAACTATACACTTAAGAGTTTTTAGAATTGTGTTTCTAACTTATTGTATTATTTTTTTTTTTGCTTATTTTTACTATTGTTCGGGATGCTTGTTTATCTATAAGAAAAAAAAATCTACGTGTTTAACTTTATTTCATGTAAATTTTACAGTTTTCGTTTAGTTTTTCTCCAGAAAAGAGTTTGTAACCGTAAACTTAATAGTGGATTCTTTACTGTGAACAAAAAAAATATTACTACACTCATCCAATATTATTCTCATACATCCTTGTTTAAAAATATCTACAAAATCAAAATCGTATTTGGGAATCCGACCAAAAAAAAAAAAAATCGTATTTGAGACACGTAAAGATGTTTTTTTTTTTTGAACAAACAGATGTTATCATTTACTATTGAAAGAGTAACATACATGAAGAAGAGTAGAGTAGCTTAAAAGATAACAGGAGGGCATGCCCCAAATTTTACAACAACAAACTAACATAGTAAGATAAGAGCAAATGATATTAAGAGCTTGAGAGCTATAGACCACAAGCTAGAAAGCTTATTGGAACATATGAGATCAAGACATATCAAAACTGCTTCCAAGAGCAAGCCAATGGAAGAGAAGATGGCCATTTCCTTCAAACGAGGATTTGGTGGCAAAGAAGCGGACAAAGCTGACGTTCTCACCAGGGTGGGAAGGACTACTCTAGGTATATCTTTGTCAAGGGTTCGAGCAAATTTGAGAATGCTCTGAAAACCGGTCACTACAAATGTGGTGGCGGTACTGATGATGGGATAGAGACGCTTGAGGAGATTGGGGTAACCTTTGCTACCTTGAGCAGATGTCATAATGCCCCGAATCTTCAGGCTGATCTGAGGGAACTTCAAAAAGTTGATGAAATGCAGATTGGAGAACATAGTCAATAGGCAGAGTAAAGGGAGGAGGCGGATGAAACAGAGGTAATCCTCACTCAGTGGAGCTAGGATCATAATGCCAAGTTTCAACAAGTTATTTCCTTCAGAGAATACAGTCCTATGTGTTTCAGGTAACATGGTTTTTAAAGGACTCTTAAGCCAATCTAGCAACGTAACTAACTTAAGGTTCACTAGCAGTCTTCGAACTAATGGAGACCTTAAGCTACATAATTGTTGACTAGAATGGGGAAGAGTGGATTGCAGGTCAGACCTAGTTACACAATGACACTGAGGCAGTCGAAATATTGGTGATAGATACGGTACAGGTGCAGAGGATGCAGGCAATAAACCAAGCCCGACTGGCGGGACAAACATACTGATGAAGCTCAGCCAAACAATCATCCAAACCAAGCCAAACGACTGGCCATGACATAAGGGGTTTTCAAGACAAATAAGTGCATCAATTGTACTGCTACCGAGTAAGACTCGACTTGACCAAGGAGTGTAGATTGACACTAACCAATTTGACCTTGGTATGAAGTTATAAACGGGTCTAGGGGACTTCCAGATCAAATATAAATCATGGTTTATCTGAGGACAACTAACTTCCAGGGTTCCAAGAAAAGAGCGAGAATACAACCTGGGCCAAATGGATAACAAGAGAGCAAGAGAGGGTGCCGAGCATGTAGGTTGCTTTGTCAAGATCTTCATTATCTCCGGCGTCAGAACAGAGCTCCCGTCCAACTGCAACCAAGTGAAAGCCTTGGTGAGGGGATTAAAATCCGAGGAGCGGTAAGATGTTGCGGTTGACAGCAAAGTGAGGCAGTGAGATCGACAGGAACCGAGACTAGTGGGGCAATCATGGCTCTCAGAGGTAGTAACAAATGATTGGGGTCTCAATGAATCAGGCTCACTGAGAAGAGACACCGGGTGCGGAGGAGAGGGAGGGGGTTGAAGCTGGAGCATGGTCGGAGGTGAGATTTGGAATCTCAAAGAGTCTCCGATGGGGTTGAACAAAGAACCAAACGGACTAGAGAGAGCGAGAAAGCAGCAGAGATGAAGGAACAAAGACCCAGCGGCGCCGATCGGACTTGGCGCCACCAGAAAAGAGTACCTCGATGGTTGTGCCAGAGAGAGGGTGGCTAGGACGAACTCGGGTTTTCAACAAAAAAATATAGAGATAGACACGTAAAAATATTAAATCTCAACTCAAGGGTGATATATACTAATATACACAGTTCGTTTTTCTTCGGTGAAAAGTATGCTTTTTGTATTAGCAAATTTTATATTTAAGATGGCCAAAATAATTTATGCATTGAGGCCTTTTTTGAGGTTATTATAATTCGGATAAGTAGGGAAAAAGTGTGAAGACTATTTTTGGTTTTCATAAAAAAATATCTTTCCTTTATGATTGTGCAGACATGTGAATGCTTCACTTTCTCCCATTTTCAACAATGTCACTCATTGTATTATTCATATTTTGCCAGACTGTTTATATGTGTAAAATCTCCTATCTGTATCTATCAATCATTTCAGAACATCATATCCATCAGTTCTTGGACATTGCTACATACGTTCGTTTTGATGTATGAGTTACGCCTACAGGCTTTGAATAAAGTGGACCGAACAGAACACGCGATATATGATGCAGTTGAATTGCATGTTCTACATATTGTTACCATTCAAAAAAAAAAAAGATGTTTATCTGTTGAATAAAGACGCCCAAGAAAATTACAAAAAAATTTCCTATGCAATTTTAATTTTATCAAAAATAAAGACGTGAAGCATTAAAAACGCAAAACATATATATTTTCGGGGTCATTTTTAAAACCACATTTAAACCCACACTAGTTGTCCAAATTAGGTCAAATAGTAGTATCATGTATATACCATATCTATAAATAATATTATTTTTTATTTAACTAATTACGATTATGACATCTAATTCTATTTTTTTTATCAAAGTACAGAGTATTTATTGTTATCGCTGAGGATAAAATGATGAAATTGTTACTTTGTAAACATTTCTCATATGTGAACATTTTTGAAGTCATATTTTGGTGGCTAGTAGCTTTAAGAAGTTTTCTCTTATATCCACCCGAAAAATTGTGAATTACTAATCATTTGATCTTAATCTTACTAGATAATTTTAAAAGTTATCGGTCAACTTTTTTTTAACGATTTCAATGTTGTAACTTCAATATATTCATCCCAAAATGCCCTACAGAACTTATTTTAAAATACATGTATCGACTATCGTCATGCATGTTAATATCATTGGACGTAATTCGTTTTACATAATTCGAGCTACTATTATCTCAAATTCTCAAGTCATCAACTCCGAGACAGTACACAAGAGACCAATTCATTAGCAAAAATACATCAGATTGATGTAATAGATCAACAACTAATAAAATATCAAGAAGTGATTGACATGGCTATTAAACTAGGGGTTTAACTACTTTACTGTTTTGTATATCTCATTTTGATAAACTGATATGGATCATCTAGGCCCTTGCAGTTATAAATCTCGAAACAAACTCATTCTCCGATTCTCGTATCAAAAATATAATTACATAAACACATAAAATTCACAACATTAATGCTCACAGCCTCACACACAAAGCAAAGGGTCCCTTCCCTTATACACGCATGAAGATGTGATATATGTTCAAAAGGTGAACTACTTCAGAAGAACAGAGTACAGGTACAAGAACAGAACATCGGGATGTTTATTAACAATCAAGAAGACTTACACAAGAGTAGAAGGCACGAGAAGCTTCTAGAAGAGTAAAGAACTTCCTGTTTACAATATGAATGTAAACATGAGGAAAGAAGAAAATTTCCTTAAACATAAAGGAAAAGGAAATTGTCCAATTCCTATTAGGATTAGAATAGGTAGATTGCCTATTGTGTGGCAAAGACCTAGTTCTATAAATAGGGTGCTAAGGCCGATTGAACACTTTAGCACAAACAAGAGAAAGTTAACCTAGCTACTAAGTTTTAGTCTTTAAGAAAAGAAAAGAGCTAAGAACTTAGAGAGAGCGTGAGGTTTCTTTAAAGAGAGTTTTGAGAGATTAGAAAATTGTTTAGAACAAACTTGTAAACAGATTTTCTATTAATCAAAAGAGAGTTTAAAGAAATCATTGGTTCATAGATCAGATCATAAGTTCTCACACTTTCAATTGGTATCAGAGCAACACTTGTTCGGATTACTACAGGTGAGATTCTGCGGACAGGATGGATAGCTACGAAGATCTGATCAACAACAACAAAGTCATCTTGGATGATGGAAATTATGGGTTTTGGAAGTCGATGATCAAATCCATCATATGAGGTATTGACCGCCTTGCTTGGAAGACTGTTCTAGAAAAGTGGGAGGAACCAACGATCAAGGATGAATCAGGCAAGCGAATTCCCAAACCCGAAGCAGAATGGACTGATGAAGAATAAAAGAGATCAAAATACAACTCAAGAGCCTTAAGTGCTATTCATTGCAGTGTTGGGAGAAAACAGTTTGATTTGATTCAAGGATGTGAAACTGCTAAAGAAGCATGGGATATCCTTCAAATTCATTATGAAGGTACAACAAAAGTGCAGAATTCAAGAAAGGATATGTTGGCTTCTAGATTTGAGAATCTAAAGATGGAGGAACATGAATCAATTTCAGACTTTAGTTCAAAGTTGAGTGCTCTATCACAAGAAGCCTTTACTCTTGGGAAGACGTATAAGGATCAGAAGTTAGTCAAAAAGTTTTTAAGGTGTCTTCCATCTAGGTTTATGGGACTGTCTCTCAAGATTTAGAAAATCTCAGTTACGGTGAAGTGGTTGGAATGCTACAGGCACACGAGATGGACCTTAATGGGATTAAGAAATCAAAAGGAATAGCTCTAGCAGTAAGCAAAGACTTAACTTATCAAGGAGAAGAAGATGATGTGAGCTTGTTGGTAAGAAGATTTGATCAAGCTTTAAGAAGGATAGAACAAGGTCAAGGTCAAAAGAAGAGTAATTCATTCAAGAAGACAAGTGAAGACAAAAAGGCTGATATGCAGTGTCATGAATGTAAGGGATATGGTCATTTTATCCGAGAATGTCCAACAATCAAGTTACGAGATGCCAAGTGCACAATCTGTAAAGGGACTGGACACACACATGAGGAATGTGTGAGCAACTCTAAAGTCAAGAAAGTAAAGTCTATGATTAGCATTGAGAATGAATCAGATAGTGATAGCAGTAGCGAAGAAGAACTCATTAATTTAGTAGCTATGGTGGGTATTACTGAATTTGAGAATGGGGAAGAAGTAACTGATTCAGAATCAGAAGGAGATGAAGTTCTTGACATTGTTCAGAGTTACAAGAAAGTGCGAAATACACTTATTTCTCTAGGAAAGGAAAATCAAGTTTTGATAACTGAAAAACTTCGTTTAGAAGCACTTGTTATGTCGTTACAGAATGAATTGGTGGATGAGAAAAAGCTGGCTAAAGATTCGCTAGATCTGATGAAAGAGAAGTTGGTCTTATCGGCAAAAGCTAACAAGCTTGAAGAAGAGCTACTTAGAGAAAAGAATAAATCTACAGAACTACAAACTGAATTAGACCAACAACATAGGAAGATTCATATGTTTGCAGGAACCAAGCAACTTGACAAAATTTTGAGCTATGGGAGAACTGAGAAGACTCATAGAGGATTAGGCTTTAATGAGAACATGGGAGCTAAATCACAGACAACCAAATTTGCATCTGCGGGAGCCTATCAATCTGAGAAGGAGACATCTTATGGTGTTTCTAATGGATCTTTGACTTGTTACTTTTGTGGAAAAATCGGTCACTACAAACGTTTTTGTTACAAATATTGGCAGAAGGTCTGTACCTTAAAGCAACAAGGAAGATTTTTCTGGAATGGAGTTAGAAGACAAGTTTGGATGAAGAAAGCTGACCTATATCAATCGGAATCAATGGTAGCCTCAGGATCAGGGTTTAGATGCAATATGGCCATGATTACTGAAGAACAAGAAAAAACAGAATCAATGTGTGATATGGCTTTGGTTACTGAAGAACAAGAAGACACGGAGCCTTGGTTTTTTTACAGCGGTTGCTCAAGACATATGACTGGAACAAAGAGTAATCTACAGAATATCAAGAAATTGAAAGGAGGTACAGTAACATTTGGAGATGGAAGTCATGGTTTTATACAAGGCAAAGGTACAACACGTGATACAGAGCTTCCACAACTGGTGAATGTGTATCTAGTTCAAGGACTGCGTGCAAATTTAATAAGCATTAGTTAACTCTGTGACGAAGGATTGTCAGTTTTATTCACAAAAGTTGATTGCAAAGCATTGGATGTGTCGGGTAATGTCAAGTTATATGGTGTAAGATCTGGGAATAATTGTTAGATGTGGGAGAAACATTCAATCAAATGTTACAGTGCTAGAGGGAGTATAGATCTATGGCATCAACGACTTGGACATATGAATACAAGGAATCTTGCTACTCTTGTGAATAAAGAGATAATTCGAGGAGTACCTAAGCTTAAAGGGGAAGACAATATGGTGTGTGAGCCTTGTAATCAGGGAAAACAGGTCAAAATTCAGCACAAAAAGGTTCCATATGTTCAGTCAAAATCAGCTCTGGATCTGGTTCACATGGATTTAATGGGACCAATGCAAGTAGAAAGCCTAGCAGGAAAGAAATATGTGTTTGTTTTAGTTGATGATTACTCCAGATACACTTGGGTTCGTTTTATTCGTGAGAATTCAGATACAATAGACAGCTTCAAGATTTTAGCTTTACAACTACTGAATGAACGAGGAGGAATCAAGAAAATTCGAAGTGATCATGGTGGAGAATTTCAAAATGAGGCTATGAAGGAGTTTTGTGAGCAACATGGGATTGCACATCAATTCTCAGCACCAAGGACTCCACAACAGAATGGAGTAGTAGAAAGAAAGAATAGAACTCTTCAGGAAATGGCTAGAGCAATGATTACATGGAAATCAAGTTCCTAAGATATTCTGGGCTGAAGCATTGAACACTGCGTGTTATATAATTAATAGAGTTTATGTCCGAAGGGATACTACAAAAACACCCTATGAGTTGTGGAGAGGCAAAACACCAAATCTGAGTTACTTCCATGTGTTTGGATGCAAATGCTATATCTTAAATGACAAAGATTATCTTGGCAAATTTGATTCCAGAAGTGATGAAGGCATGTTTTTGGGTTATGCCGAAAGTAGTACAACATTCAGAGTCTACAACAGACGTACAGGTTTAATCATGGAATCAGTGAATGTAGTCTTTGACGATCAATCTGTAGCTGTACAAGATGATGATTCAGACAATGATTCAGAACAGGTAAGCATCACTAAAGCACACAATGAAGTTTCTGAGTTGGATGTTCTAGTTACAAAACAGAAGAAGTACAACAAGTTCATAAAAATCATAAGAACTAGAACAGTTTGAGCGTAATGATGTTTGGGAACTGGTTCGTAGACCAATAGATGTGAATATTATTGGTACTAAGTGGATTTTCAAAAACAAGATTGATGAGAGTGGTGTTGTAGTTCGCAATAAAGCAAGATTAGTTGCACAAGGGTATACACAGATTGAAGGTGTAGATTTTGAAGAAACTTTTGCACCAGTAGCAAGGCTTGAGTCAATAAGACTGTTTTTTGGAATGGCTTGCATTCTGAACTTCAAAGTTTTTCAAATGGATGTTAAGAGTGCCTTCTTGAATGGGATCTTGCAAGAGGAAGTGTATGTTGAACAACCCAAAGGGTTTGAAGATCCAGTTAGGCCTGAGTATGTATATAAACTAAAAAAGGCTCTTTATGGTTTGAAGCAAGCCCCAAGAGCTTGGTATGAAAGGCTGACTAGTTTTCTTATGGAGCAGAACTATAACAGGGGAAGTGTGGACAAGACTCTGTTTATTTTGGAACAAGGTGGTGATATTATGATGGCTCAAATTTATGTTGATGACATTATCTTTGGAAGTACTTCAAAAGAGTTGGTGGATAGATTTGTGAGTAGTATGACACAAGAATTTGAGATGAGTCTGGTTGGAGAATTGAAGTATTTTCTTGGGTTGCAGATTATACAGTCAGATCAAGGTATTTTTATTTCACAAAGTACTTATGCTAAACAACTTCTTAAGAAGTTTCAGATGGATAAGTGCAAAGAAGCTGTGATACCTATGAGCACTTCATTGAAACTGTCAAAAGATGTTGATGGTAAGGATGTAGATGTCAAGCAATACAGAGGAATGATTGGGAGCTTACTTTATCTTACAACTAGTAGACCAGATTTGAGTTTTAGTATGGGTATATGTGCAAGGTATCAGTCAAAACCAAAACAGTCTCATCTTGAAGCAGTCAAGCGAATTATCAAGTATGTCAAAGGAACTGTTGATTTTGGGATTTGGTACTCTAAAGGTTCGAACAAAGGGTTGGTTGGTTACTGTGATGCAGTTTATGCAGGAAGTGTAACAGATCGAAAGAGTATAAGTGGAGGTTGTTTCTTTCTAGGCAACAATCTAATAGCCTGGTTGAGTAAGAAGCAAAATTCAGTGTCCTTGTCTACAGCTGAATCAGAATATATAGGAATGGGGATTTGTTGTACTCAATTATTGTGGATGAAGCAGATGTCAGCTGATTATGGTATGGATTCAGGGGAACTACAAGTATATTGTGATAACAAAAGTGCAATTGATACTCTAAGAATCCTGTTCAACATTCAAGGACCAAGCACATTGATGTAAGACATCACTTTATCAGAGAAATGGTTGAGAGAAAGCAGGTTCAGATTGATCATGTTGATACTGAAGATCAGTTAGCAGATATATTCACAAAGACTTTAGATTTTAATCGTTTTTCAACTTTAAGAAATTCAATTGGGGTTTGTGAGATGTGAGTCTTTGTGGGTCTGGTTCAAGAGCAAGATCGAGAAGATGTTGAGTTTAAGGTTAATTAATCGGTTTAATTTGAGCGGATTATATGATTTTGATTATATTTTTGGAGAAAATCGGTTTAATTTTGGTTAAAGTTTTAAGAAGATTTGCTCGAGACTTGTTTGATTTATGAAGCATAGGTTGTATCGATGGGGAGAAGATAAAAAAAGATAATAATAAGACTTTTTATTTGGTATTGTCTTTGGTTGTATCGAAGAAAAAAAAACATTGTGTGGTGTTCTTCGGGTGTATCGACGATTTGAGAAGATGGTGAGATCAACTCGACGAGGGTTGGTAAGAGGAGGAAGGAGATCAATGGAAACTCGAGATGATGGTAGGTTTAGTCGACCTCAGTTGGTTGATGAATCGAGTAGTGATGAAGATCAATCTCACTTTGTCGATAAATCCGGTGGTGATGCTCAAATCGATTCAATAGAAGGTGAAGATTCTTCACAGAATGACCAATCAGAACCAGATGATCAAGTCTTTGAGATGGAAGATGAAGAATCTTCAAAGAATGAATCGGCACAAGAAATTAGCTATGAAAAAACTATTGGTAATGAGGAAATCGATTCTGACTCTGAGAAAATTCGTGTGCAAGAATCGCTTAAGCGTCGAACAGTAAAACGGAGAAAGACAAAGCAAGGATCTTCTTCTACACCGAAGCGGTCAAAATTCGCAGAATCAAGTGACAAGAGGACAAGGGGAAAGTTTAGGTCTAATGTGTTTGTGTCAAAAGCTGCTCAAGCCAGGTATTCCCAACTTATAACTAGGGAGTTTATAGAAGAAAGGAATTTAGATTTCTCGCAACCTGATGAATTTGGGATTTTTGATAAAATCATGGAGTTGGGATTACAAGAATCAGTTCAAGGGTTATCGTTATATGTCAAGGAAGTGATATGTGAGTTTTATGCCAATTTACCAAACGAAAAGGCCAAAGATGGTGTTAAGGTGTTCATTAGAGGGCAGTGGTATGAATTCTCTCCTAGGATGATCAATGAGGCGTTTAATCTAGATTATTTGACTTTAGATGAGAACAAAGCCAGTGATGCGGTTAATAAGCTGAGTAAGAATGAGCTTGCAGTAGTTCTAAGTGGAAAAGATAAGTTGCCTTGGTCGAAGTTGAAAGTTAGGGATCTTCCTGGAGAGGTTGCAGCTCTTTTGATGTTCGCTGCTTATAACTGGGTTCCATCTGGTCATCCGAATCATCCTTCAGTCGAACGTGCTCGAGTTGTGTATAAGCTGATTAAAGGTATTCGTTTTGATCTCGGACAGCTGATCTATGATCAGATTGTGGGTATGAAGTGGAGTGATCCTTCAAGGCATGTGATTTTTCCTTGGACAATTTTTGGAACTCTTAAGATTCAGGATGGTCCACTTGAGTGGTCAAATGCAGAAGAAGAAGTTACAGCTAAGTTATACACTAAAGATGTTCGAACTGGATATGCTTATGGGGTTAAACACGGGTTACTCACTGAGGATGGACATCCTATACCAGTTCAAGAACAAACAGATGAGGGATTTTCTTCGGCATCTGAGGTAATTCAGTTGGGTAGCATTCGTGTGCCACAGTTAGGTCAAGCAGATGAGGAGAGTTCATATGCAGCTTTGGTCGATACATCACAAGCTCTTCAGAGACTTACAGAAGTAGTACAGAGGCTCATACAGAATCATCCACTTTCCAAGATGATTTGAGTTGTTTTTAACTGTTGTATTCTCAAGCAGGGGGAGCTGGAGAAGAAGCTGGTCTGAGATTCTGGGGGAGCTTTGAGCTTAGCTTCTAGCTGGTCTGAGATTTTGGGGGAGCTTTGAGCTTAGCTTTGTGTTTTCATTACAACTTTGGAAGTTTTTTCGGTGATCATTTTGGTTCATTTTGTTTGGATGTTTGACTATGGCTTAATGATCCGTTTTAGGATTCTGTTATGAACGGTTGACCTTGGTTTTAAGATATTTGTTTTATCTAAGCCAAAATTTATTATGCTTGAGAAACACAAAGTTAAAAAGGGGGAGATTGAAGATGTGATATATGTTCAAAAGGTGAACTACTTCAGAAGAACAGAGTACAAGTACAAGAACAGAACATCGGGATGTTTATTAACAATCAAGAAGACTTACACAAGAGTAGAAGGCACGAGAAGCTTCTAGAAGAGTAAAGAACTTCATGTTTACAATAGGAATGTAAACATGAGGAAAGAAGAAAATTTCCTTAAATATAAAGGAAAAGGAAATTGTCCAATTCCTATTAGGATTAGAATAGGTAGATTGCCTATTGTGTGGCAAAGACCTAGTTCTATAAATAGGGTGCTAAGGCCGATTGAACACTTTAGCACAAACAAGAGAAAGTTAACCTAGCTACTAAGTTTTAGTCTTTAAGAAAAGAAAAGAGCTAAGAACTTAGAGAGAGCGTGATGTTTCTTTAAAAAGAGTTTTGAGAGATTAGAAAATTGTTTAGAACAAACTTGTAAACAGATTTTTTATGAATCAAAAGAGAGTTTAAAGAAATCATTGATTCATATATCAGATCATAAGTTTTCACACTTATGATATGTAATATGTTGAAGGTTTTTGAGTAAATTGTAATGTGTGCATGAAACGTGGTTTGATAATGATAAGACGTTGACAATTCTATTGCCTCTGCTTCAAGCAGAGGGTCCCTTATCTGAAAGTGTCCCTCAAATCTTCCAGCCTTATATATCTTTCACAACTTTACTATATATGCTCATCCTTGTTTCTTAAAGTAAATATTTTTTTAATTTGCATATTGAAATCGACCTATCACACAACTTGTTATATTGTGTAGTGTTTTTTCCACTTTGACATGGGTTCTGTTGGTGTAGAAAGATAGTCAAGTTACGTCTTGTTCACATTCGATGAATTATAACGTTATCTTAAGGTAAGATATATAAAGATTTTTCCATGCAAAAACAGACAATGCACAAGATTACAATACTTATACTTTTAAAATAGTTACATGCACTTATTCTATAAATAGTAGTATAATAAATACACTTAACTATGATAAATAAAATGTAGCCGAGAAGACGGATTATCTACTAACGAACCTATGCAAATATATTTAGGGTTCGACTCTCTGCACCAACAGCTCCGCCTACCTTGCGCAAACTCGTCTCACAAGCAACAATATACCACATCTGGAAGCAGCGAAACAACCTGATCCACAACCAAGTCTCAATACCTCCGACCATATCTTTCAACATCATTTATAAGGAGGTAAAAAACATCATCACCGCACGACAGTACCGGAAGCGTTTCGGAAATCTGATGTAGCGATGGATTTAAAGAACTCTTTTAGAGTTTTCCCAATCTTCTAATCTTGTTTTTATTCTTTTTGCCAAGGTTCAAGACTTGATAGCTTTCCATTTTCAAAATGTAAAAGCAAACCTTTTCATTTTTAATGATATTAACATTCTTAGCAAAAAAATATATGTATTTAGGGTTCGTATCGTATGGACTTATTCTACCTACATACCGCCAAAGAAACTCACATGGACCGACCAAACCCGACTATATTTCAATAAGGCTTTATAATGGGCTTTAATTTAGGCTTTTCTTTCCGGAATATACATTTTTAACTTAATGTTTTTTTGAACAAACATTATTAGTTCAAAACAATATTCCCTCCGTTTAAAAATATAAGATGTTTTAGAGAAATTTTTTGTTTTATAATATAGGATATTTTCTAGTTTCTATACAACTTTTAGATTAGTTTAGTATTTTATATTATGCAGTATTGTTTCTGATTTGTTGAACTTGTTAAAAGTAAAGACTTCTTAATCTGCATGCTTTAATTAAAACAACATATATTTTGAAACGGAGGTAGTATTAATTAGATGCAAATATATAACTGATGCAAAATAGATAATTTTGCTATACTAATAAGGCCAATTCTCACAAATAGCACTATATATATCTTGTATAATGAAGTTCATGAATTTTTTTACAACAAGTGCATAACATCAAATTTGTTACAACTGTTTTAAAAAACTATAAGAATTATAAACATAAATTATATTTTGCTAAATACATATATTTATATTCATTTTGTATTTAAAATACTTCAAGGTAATCAAATGTTGTTAACTAAACATATACACATTTTATTTAATTACAAATCAACCACATACATATATAAGACAAAATCCAACTAATATGTGTTGTCTGTTTTTTCCTAATTTTTTTCATTAATTGACTAATATATAAATTAATACAACTAAAGAACATACATGTTAAAAATGTATGTAGGTTACAATATTTTTTCCTTTTCCTTTTATTTCTTCAATTTGAAACTATACAAACTATGACTATTTTCTTTAAATCGAAAACCTCATAAACTAAATCAATCATCTTAGTTTGGTAGGAAACGATAGTAGGATAACAATAGCAATTTGTTACGAAAACGACTTGCATAAAATTGGTTAGGCTATATAATTATGTAACCAACCATTTCATCGTCTAGTAGCTTAAATCGTTAAAGAATGGAAGAAATCACACAATTTGATTATTCATTACTCTCATCAATCTATTAAAAAACAGATGAAGAGATAAGCAAACGGTTGAACCAGCCATCCAATAACGATATTGAATTGGTGTTCAATCCAATTTTAAAAACAATGGTGATTAGCAATATTATGAATCATTTGACAGATTGTGAGCATAATTCAAAGAACAACCGTCTTTCTTAATTAATTATCTGCCATTTATGCATAATGTGCTCTACAAATTGAAATGAACAATCTTGATAATTATTCGTTTGTTTCTTTTCAAAAATACATTTTTTCTATGCCACTTTTGAAAAATATCTTTTCATGGTGTCCATTTTCAAAAATACCCATTTTCAATATATAAAATGATTAAATTCTAAACTTTAAATTGTACCTCCTAAAAACTATACCCTAAATATAAAATTGAGATTGTGACAAAAAAATATATTTATATATATATATATATAAAATTGAGAATCCAAACTAAAAAAAAATCTAATAATTAATTTAACATATTGTAATTGTGTAAACGAGAGTAAAAATAAAAATGTTCAAAAAGAGTATTTTTGAAAAGGGGTATCTCAAAAAAGATATTTATAACAAATTCTCTTTAAATAATTGATTTTAAAATTATAACTTGGAAAATCTTGTAATATGCTAATATGTACTAAAATACATTTCAAATACATATTGTAAATGAATGAACATGAAGATTTATGTGCCTATATTTTGGACTAGATGTTTATTCATCATTTTTCTTAAAAGCTACTATGTAGTTGAATACATTTTATTTTTAATTTTTTTCATCACTTATTTAGAACGCAACAGTATGTTTATGTCTTTTTTCCAAGTTAAATAACATATATATATATATATATATATATAAAGTAATTTGTAACAAATAACACCCCATTATCACAATATATGCTTTGATGGTATTTAAGTTTCGTTAGATTTGAAATTCAAATATAATTATTGCATCTCATTACGCTGTAATAGTCATATTATAAAAATGATATAATGTTATTTTATTTGGTATTAGTAAAGAAGTACGCTTAACAATCAATAAAAACACTTAAAAATCAACAAAAAAACCAAAAAAAATATATGCCTAGGCATTATACATTAATCCACCAACCGCCTTAGCTAAAATTCTGTGTTTAGTTAAATATCATTCTATTTTTACTTTGCATTACAATAACCAAATTTGATTTTTAAACATGAAAATTAATTAATTATTTTATTTTGCATCCATATTAATTTGATATATTCTACCTAATACATATATAATATCAAGTCTTATACAAAATGTAAAGTTGAAGAAAGAAAGTTTTTAAACATTCAAATCGGAGAAAAGAAAGATAAAAAAAAAACAATATTGTAACCGAACATTCATACCTACATACATTTTTAACATTTTATGTTTCTTATTTGGTTTAATGTATATATTTAATCAATTAATAAAACACAAGGAAAAACACAAACAACACATATATGGATGTTGAATTCATCTATCTAATTCTTCTTGGTTAAGATAAGTTCATCTTGTAACATTGGTTTTTTTTTTTTTTTTTTTTTTTTTTCTTTTGTAATCATTGTGTTGATATAAATTTGATTTCTAAAATATCAATGTACAATATATTTGATATTGTCTCACAAAAGTTTCACTTTTCAACTACATGAAATATGAGTCATTGTGATCTTCATGACACTAAATTAAGCTTTCCTTTTGTTTTTACTCTCTTGCATAATTATTTTTTTCTTGAGAAATCTAATTTCAGTTTGATATCTATCCTAACAAGCTCATCTGTGCATAAATCATATTGCTTTAGATTAACACAAATAAGACTTTCTCTCCAACATGTAGCACAAAATATAATTCGTATACAATGCTCTAATAATAATCTATATATAATAGCAATCCAAATAAATGCCATCAAAAATTGAGTTTTTTCAATCATATATTTTAAATTGTGTATTTTACAAAAAGTTGTGACTGTTCATTATAACGGTTTTTTTTTTGTAAAATTGCAACTGTTCATTGTAGAGCTGTGTTTATTCGAATATTCGTATCTTTTGAAATCTATATAGTATATATATATTTGTCTGTTTGAACTGTTTTATTTTTTTACCATGACACAAAATAATATAAAATTTTAATCTCAACGGTTTTACAGCTTTCTAAATTATGCTCGAGGATTCATTCTTTTAAAAGTTAGAAATTCCTCCAATTCTTGATTTAACAAAAGATTTTTGGAATGATGAATCTAATTCACAATTTTTAATTAATTCACTTATAAAAAATTTGATGAAAATACCTAGTTTTTTTTCAAAAGATTTGGATGGATTATATAGTGAGTTTTTGGATTTGACTTTTCAATATGGTAATAAAGATGTCTTCTAAGCAGTTTATATGAGTTATTAGGTATAATCAAGTGCAAACACAACCGTTGCAATTTTTCGTAATACCTTTTTGTAAAAATTTTGTTTTCATTTGTTTTAAAAAAATTCAAACGATTGTATCTGTTCATTGTAGACTTTTGTTTTTTTACTAAATTTTATTTCTGTTTTTTTCATTACAACTTTTCGTTCTAATAGGTATATCTATTTAAATAGTCATGTCTTTTGAACTCTCCTTATATTTGTCTCTTCATCAGTAACTAAAAAGTTCGTTGAAACAAATTTTATATTTTATGTTGAACCTAAATAATTGAATATTAATATCTAATATTTAATATTATTTTATAATCTAACTAAAATTTTAGAAATTATTATAGCAATATAGAAATTTAAGAAAACTTAATATAGAATTTACATAGGGGTCTAGTTATTGTAACTTTTGTTAAAAACTATTTAAATATTTAAAATTTATTTTATTTTGTTTTTAAAAGTTGTATATTTTAATTTTTCGCTGTACAGTTTTACTCATTATTAACTATATTTTTAATTACAATTATTTAATAGAAAGTTACATTTACTTATTACAACCATTAGTGCAGTATTCTAGATAACATTTTGTCATAATGATTTTTTAATTGTAGCTTTTTACCATAATTTTTCATAAAATTTCTTATATTTATAATACATTAAACAATATGTTTTGCAAAGTTGCATCTCTTCTAGATAACATTTTTTGATAGAAGTTTTCATTTTGATGGTTGTATTTTTAGTAACAGTTTATGTTTAATGATTATATATTCAAACTATTATTATATTATATTCAAATGATTTTATAATGTATAATTTAAATTTTTTTTTTAATTTTTTCCTCGCGATATCGCCAGGGGGGTTTGAGTCATAGTTAACATATAGAGAAACACAATAAAATAGATCAATTACTAATATGGTGATTTAAATTGTTTGAGCAAGATTATTACGGATTTATCATTTAATTTAGAAATTTTTGTTGCAATAAATGTATAATATGGAACATCACATAGTAATTATTTGTTTTAATCTATAAGAATTATAACATAATTTTTTTCTAAACACATATTATAATAATATTCAATTTCTATTCAAAAACACTTTAAGGTAATACATGTGTTAACTAGCCAGACACGTTTTATTATATAACAAATCCCCACATATACATGAGGCAGAATCCAATTACTACATATGGTCGGTTACAATATTGTTTTTCTTTCTTTCCTTTTTTATGTTTTGAATGGAAAAAGAATGTTTGATCTTGATATTTTATACGGTTTTAGGTATAAAATAGATAAAATCAGTATGTATGTCAAACAACTTTATGTCCGTGAAACTCAAAATGTTAATTATTTTCTCAGGCAAAGTAAAAGTTTGATGATATTTGACTAAACACATAATTTCAGTTAAGTGAAATATCGGGATTTGTTGATTAATGTATAACGCCTAGCTAGGTTTTTTTTTTCGGTGTATCATTTTTTATAATATAAAAATTAGACATAATATAATGCAATGATTATATTTACTATTGAAATTATCAAAAACTTATAAAACCTGATTCCCAACAATATATACTAAATTATGATATCCGAAAAAACAAAATACTAAAAATATAATTAAAATAAATTTTTTTAAAAAAATTGGTGGTGTAGCGTGGATACTGTTATAGTTAAATATAAATCTAAAAAATCCAAAGTAAAATATGTAAATCAAAGTTATTCATTTGGTCAGGAAGCAAACTCCTCCACTCACTATCAAACAAGTACGTCTCTACTCAAATCTTTTTCAATAAACAAATATATCTGCATGTACTTGTTCACAAAAAAAAGCTTCGGAACTTTTCATACCAAGCAAAAACATCGAGCTTTTTTTTTTTACAGGAGAAGTTCTGTAACAGAGAGTGTGTTGAGAGATTCTTGAAGGTGAAAGGAGATAATGTGAAAAAAGCTGCGAAACAACTAACCTCATGTCTTTCATGGAGACTAAACTTCGATCTTGGTATGGTTTTTTTTTTCCTTTCACCTTCATATATGTTTCTGTATATACGTTTGCTTCATTTTGAATCAAACGCTTTTGTGTTTTTTTTTTGCATGTTAAGAGCGATTGGGAGCAGAGGAGTTCTCAACGGAGCTTGGCCACGGTGTAGGTTTCCGGTTTACGCATGATTATCAGAATCTGCGTACCCAAAAACAGTAAGTTTATATGATTAATCAAAAAAAACTTTTTTTTGGGGGGAAGGTTTACGCGTTTGGTGGCGTTTACGATGGATACTGCGATCAGAGTGTTGTTCTTCTCTTCGATGCAAGTAAGTATGCTAAGTCTATGCTATTACCGTATTTTGGGTTTTTAGTTTTTAGTTTTTTTTTTGGATTGAGTTCGTTCGTTTGTGTCGAGGACGGGACACTCCGACATGTATGTAGTAAAGTTATGCATTAATTTGATGTTCCGACTTGTCTTCCAATTCATGTGTCAACGTCAATGCTTTTGTAATTACGGCTAATCGCAAAATTATCTTCACTATAGTTTTTATATTTTACGGCTAATCGCAAATATCCTAGTAACTACTAACTAGTTTGCTAACTGTTTGATATTTACCGTTTTGTCCTTCATAATATTTTTTTGGTACTTGATAATCTTCCAAATTTCTATGTACTAATCCGTATTTTGGGTTTTGTTTTGGTTTATTTGGTTTTTCTTGTTTTTTCGGATTTGAGTTTCGTTCGTGACTTCGTGTAAGGGACCGGAACACTCGTACATGTATGTATGTAACTATATATGCATTTTTTTTATGTTCATGCTTCTTTTTGTAAAGCTTATTACTCACTCATTAATCGTTTTTGTAATTACGGCTAGTCCCCGATATTTTTTGAATAAACAAATTTTTCTTATTGAAAGTTTAATAGGAAAAAGCTTTTCCACTCACTAATTGTTATTGTAATTACCGCTAGTCCCCAATATTTTTTGAATAAACAAATTTTCCTTATTCAAAGTTTACTAGCTAGCATAGGCATAAAAACCACATCCAAATACCCAACTTGAAATCTGGAACCCGACTCAAAAAACTGGATTCGGTTTGAATATAGACTTGCCTATAAATTTCGAAAAGACGAGATTACAAAGAGAACTGAGTATATAACATCGATGATTGGATCTGTTACGAGTACTTTTTTCTTGACTGTTAGCATTTAGCTTATGAAAGCAATTTATTTCAATCTTATAGTTATAATTTACTAGTTGATACTTGAAACTTACGAAGGATCATTAACTTTGTGGAGATCAAACAAAAAAAAAAACTTTGTTGAGATCAAATTATACTCCCAAGGATCATTAACTTCATGTAAAATCTCAACTTTGGAAAAAAATGCGCACGTATGTGCAACGTTTGTCATGAATTCGAAGTCAATTGTTCTAATTAAGACAGCGTGGTCGTTACGTTGAAACAATTTATAGAGCATTTTTTAAATACTACTCCTATGTTCTTTTGTGAAAATTATCTACAAAACATGCATATATATATATATATATATATATATATATTTTGCAATGTCGTTCTGAAGTTAAATGTACTACTTTACATTAATCAACGTTTGAATCTTGATGTTTAGTTTAAACTTTAAACAGTTAACGCGTTGCAATGAAATCTGTCATATTTGATATGTTAACTGACATAACTTGGTAAAAAACGTGATTGATCATATAGATAAATGTTGAGTTTACATGGCTTTTTAGCTTCTTCTTTATTTAGGACTTACGAGTGATATGTGTTTTAATTATGTGGTAAACTGAAGATTGATAGAAAATAATTAATTCTATGTGATATTCGAATCATCTAATATGTACTCTTTAATTGTTTTCCTTGTAGTGGAACATATTGTGATCCACTATAAACACTTAAACAGTGTGGGAAGTAAATAAAAACAATTAAGAGGTAGATATATAGATTTTGAACGACCCAAAAAAATGAATAGTAATGTAGAAGAGTTCATAATAGCAAGCAAAATCCAAAAAAATATTAATATTTAAGTTCGAAAAAGAGACATAATCATGAAATTAAGAAGAGCAACTCTAGATTGAGACACTGTTAGGGATCCCTTTCCCAGTAACCCACCCTTCTCTTATGTAATCCGTAGTATTCGGGTATAACAGAGTGTACGGTATGTTAACCGGTCCAGTCCTGTTCTTCAATCTCTTGTTTTTGTTTCTTTTTATAATGTTGTTCTCTATTAGCTCCAGTTCTTTTCCAAACCGTTTAAACGCCTCCAAAGCCTCTTCATCAGCCGTCCAATTTGGTGATTCTCTCTGCCCTAAGTAGACCTCGTCCGTTGAATGCAGAGACAAGGTCTCTATGATTGAGATCCCAAGAAGAGTCTGTAACTGCGGCGTGATCATCTTCAAGAACACTACATTAGTGTCTTCTGCCAGCTCAGTGTACTCAACAGTACCTGGATCTGGCATAAACCGGCGGCTGATCGTAGGCCGATTAGGAAGAAACCCAGCGTAAGGATACTGTCCAAAATTGACTGTTGCGTGAAGAGCAGAAGCGATCCAAATGATGATCGTGCAAGATTCGATGAGGTCATCGCGGGTTTGCATCGATGGCCACCATGACTCGTGTTGTTTGTCACCGTGGCCTTTGGTTCGGAGCTCGGTCCACCATGATTGGATCTCTGTATCGGTTTGAACGGTTTTGTCGTTCTTGTAATAGAATTAGCAATATTCTATGACCCACGTTTTGATCGCTGACCAAATCTCTAAACCGTCAACAGCATAAGGGTAATCCTCGATCAAAAGCTTAACACCACTGTAGCTATTTGGATCTTCCACGGCAACTCCTCTGCAGAAACATAGCATTTTAAGGCTATATGTCCCAAGACTCTAGGTTTACTTGTGACTCAAGAATTGAGTAGAAAGAGACTTGATGCTTTACCTTTTTACGAGATCATTAGGGAGAGCTTGATCGGTGAAAACCCAATTCTTGTAAATTGAAGAAGCCAATTCCATGGCATATCGACCAGGGAAGACCGTTATCTCGAGAATCCCGTCTGAGTTTATTAGGACATGTCGCGCCAATGCATTGATGTTCATTGTGTCATGGAAATGAGGATGTAGAAGCTTATAGATAGGATGAACTACACTGAGTTGCCTATTCGACGCTATTATAAACGGTTCAATCACCGCATGCGTTAACAACCTGCAAAAACCATAAGCGAACCGGTTACTTCAAACCAAAAATCAAATCTTTCTAGATACTCCACAATGTTGTCACCATTTATTTACCAATGGCTTATAAGCTGGTGATAACCAGAATCATTCACCGCTGCGTAAGCCTTTGCAAGCTGCCAAACTGATCCCTCTACTCCTTTCTCTGCTGGTGTGAAAACTTTGCTCACAGATCCATGTGCTTCACCTTGTGGGTGTGGAAGACTCAGCTCTATTGCAAGAGGCTTCAGAGTTCCGTCTTCTTGAAGCAAGAGAAGGGTTCGAGTCGCGTAGGTTTTAGTGTTTGTTGTGTTTATCCTCCTCAAGTAAGGCATTAATGCGTCATGGTGGTCCAATATGTATAGCTTATTCTGTTCCAAAGCCTTTTTTTATACAAACACAAAACAAAATTACACCAATTGCAATTAACTACAATCCCTATAGAGCTGTTAATTATCAAAGAAGTAAAGGTATATAATATATACTTACGTCTTGAACATTGATGCAAACATTCATGTTTGCTTCTATGTGCTCTTCGCGTATTGAGCTATCTTGATTTCCGTACTTTGAAGAGTCCAGATTGCTCTTTGGTGGAAACTCCTACATTTTTGTATATCCAGTTTATTTAGTAATCAAGCAAGATCAATCGATGAATTTAAATTATTTCAAATCAAGAAGAAGTTAAATGATAAGATTTAAACCTGGAGACGACTAATCACCACAGGATTGAGACCAGCCAGCATTTCCCTGGCAAATTCTTCATCAGTTCTCCAAGCCGACCTACTCTCTGTAACAAATATAGGATCACTATATGTCAAAACTATAAAAAGTTTAGGTCTAAATCGACTATCCAACTATTTATATGTTACCTTTGAGAATGTCAGGCAATGGAAACTTCAAGAACCGTTCTCCGTCATTACGAATGAGCTCCCTAAACATCTCCCATGGAATAATGTCACGAAGCTTAGAAAGGGTGTGACCATTGGCAAGCTTAATACTACCGTCATAGAGGTGAAAAACATCTTCATAGGAGTCAAACTCGTTGATGGTCTTGTTGCAAACAGAAGCGATCTCAGGGACAAGCACTTTAGTCACCGCTTTGAGTGCATAAACGAGGACGTCAGAGAACTTCACATGGCTAAACCGCTCATCCCGTGGCACGTATATGTTTAGGTTGAGTAAAGCGAGCCTGCTCTCAGACTTAGGGTCTGAACAAACAATGACATATACATCAAGTAACCATTGAGTTTTGCAATGTATATATGATTTCAAAAGTTTGAGTTGACTAACCAGATTTATTGGGTTTACGACCAGTTTTTCCACGACGGGGATAAGGAAGCTCAGGTGAACCACCAAGAACCGGACGGACTAAGTTAGGGCCTTTCTCCGGAGCACCTAAGTCGTTGTAATAAGCGTAGTCGTAAACTCTGTCCCATTCTTTGAGTTCTCCTTCTTTCTCATTACCTCTTAGATTCGTTAGCTCTTCTTCTCTTAGTTCTTTCAGTAGCTCCGGCATATTACTTGGAAGATATGTCTTTTTTTTAATTTAAAAAAAAAAAATAGTAATTTGGTTAAATACTAAAAATAAAATTAAATTTAATAAACATCACTTTGACTTTTGACGACTATAGTCCCACCCCACTATATTGTGTATACAGAAAATTATTTTAGAATAACGGAAGAAGGTGATTTGTAAATCCGGTTTCATTCTTTGGTACAATAATATGTTTTGTTATACACACACGTACACGAATATTACTTTACAGTACACACTACTACTACTAACATACCACTAACCAGTACCCCCTTAACATACTACTTATCAGATTAGATTGTCAAATATTACAGGTCAATTTATATTATGACTTGCACACTTGTCCCAGTTCGTTTTAGCGTGTTACCTTGTCAGAGAAGAAAACGCGGTCGGAACGGTATCGGTGACTCGGGTAGATCCAAGAATTGCATAGGAAATGTATCGGACCGCCTTCACCTTCCGGGAAGCCGCGGAGGGTAAGGGACTTGAGGTAGAATTGGCTATGGTGGTGGTTCTTGATCATAAACGCAGCCGGTGGTCCCATTGACTCGTCCCAATCAAACGTGACTCCAAACGTGGTTTCCTCAGCGGTTACTGACGTTTTTATTTTTGTTACCCAATTCTCCAGATATGCTGCTTTCCCAAGTCTACCTCTCTTCTCATTGGCTGATACATAATACCCAAAATATTATTTTATTTAAAGTAAAACACATAAACTTAGGTTGGAATGTTGGATAAACTAAATAAATTAAAAAAAAATAAAAAATTTGTCACAACATCATGGTTTATATCAACAAATGAATCTACTATATTGACTACTAATCTTAGTTTATTCTCAAATTTGATTGATTTGAGAAAAAAACAGATTGATGAATCGAGCCAACATGTAAACTTTAGTGATGAAATCGAAAGAAATGAGAGGATAACTTTTAGAGGTGGAACTTAATGCAAAATGTAAACGGGTCGGGTAAAAGAAAGAATGAATACCCGGGTCGGGTTGGAGAGAGCTGATAAGGTGAAGAGAGACGCGACGACCAAGAAGTTCATGGATTCGATCAAGAAGAGATGCCATGACGTCTTTGAAATCAAGAAGGTTCTTCTTCATCACAACCACTTCTCCTTCTATCTTCATCGTCTTAGAGTGAGGTTGAAGAAAAGGTGAAGAGAGATTGCGAGAGTAGAGAGATTCTAAGCTTGGGGGTATGGTATGAAGATAATAGAGAAAAATGTGTAAGATTATAAGAATGTTCTTCTTTTTCGCATATTAATCTGATGTTAATGTGTTACTCTATTTATATTGAATCTAGACAAAACACCAAGGGGTTTTAGTTCTTACATTCTTTTCCTACAATAAATTATTTATCCAATTCCCATAAAGTCAAAACTACACCAAGTACTATATAGTTTGTTTTGAATCAGCCTATACATGCATGAATATACGTTTCATATACTCCAACTCCATACGTTTCATTTTCTCTGTCCTGAATATATGCTATCCAGGACAATAAAATCAATGATCTCTCTGAAGTCTTATATGGTGGAATTCATGAAGTGCAAAGTAAAAGATGGAAAGTCTGTTTCTTTCTGGTTCGATAATTGGACAGGTCATGGGCCTCTTCTTACTTTCATTGGTGAGAATGGTCCACGGGATCTTCGCATTAGAAAGTAAACCAAGGTAGCGAGGCGGTGAGAAATGGTGAATGGTGGATGCTGGGAGCTCGCTCTGAGGCACACCAGCAACTCATGATCACACTAACAACAATCACCCCGCCCCACGCTCTTTAGGGCCATGATGTTTATCTATGGCGACGAAGGACACGTTCACTCTCAGAATCTTTCTCTTCGAAGGAAACTTGGGAGCAACTGCGATCAATCTCCCCTCTAGTACCTTGGAAAAAAGTGGTCTGGTTTAAAGAAGGAGTTCCCAGATTTGCTTTTATCCTTTGGCTAGTAATGAAAGGAAGACTGCCTACGAGGGACAGGTTGCGAGTGTGGGGACTAAATGTTCCTGCAGCTTGTGTGCTCTGTTCAAACGGTTTGGAAACTCATGACCACCTCTTCTTCAATTGTCCTTACTCCGCAGGGATTTGGCAGACTTTTGCTTCAAAAATTTGGAGTCACCCACCAGCATCAATTGGCTCCATCTCCACTTGGATTATGCAGACTAAAAACCCAAGATTTTCAGGTGAAGGGATGCTTGTCAAACTGCTTCTGCAAACAACATGCTACCTTATCTGGAAAGAACGAAATGCGAGGATTTTCACCAGCATCCACTCTTCCGCCTCATCAATGCAAGCAGCTTTGGATCGCGCTATCAGGGATAAGCTCATCACGGTGCCAGGATCTCTTCTTGCTTCATACTTTGGTTGTATCTCTTTCCCTTTCTAGTCCTTCTTTGTCTTTCTTTTAATAAGTTGTCTCAACATTGTACAAAGAAAATCAGAAAATGGTAATAAATTTAACCTGTTACCAAAAAAAAAAAAAAACTCCATAGTTTTAGACTTTAGGATAAATTAATGAGACTATATAGGTTAATTTACTAGTTTTAGTCAAATGTATTTCAATTTCATTTATGATAAATGATCAAAACCAAGTAATGTAATTAAGATTATAAATTTATTTGGGAGTATGTAAATTTTTGTTTCAATATATTAATATCTGGTCTTTTGCATGTCTTTCCCCCTTAAATTCAAACTAGGTATTATCCTGCGGATCCGCAGGCTGAATTTTTTTTTTTTGATAAAAAGTTGTATTAATTTATTTTTTTTATTATTTTATTTATTAGTTTTTAAAATCTAAATTGTTAAATGGAACTGATTTAAATTTTATTTGATTAGATTTTTGAGAAAAAAATTAACCCTTTCTAGTAAAAAATGTTGATAAAATTTGTAGTTGTAGATTTTATTAAATTAGATTTGTAAAATTTTAAAATTTTAATTTTTTTTTCAAGTACGAATTAGTTATATTCAAATATATTTTTTTAACTTATTGATTTAATTTGCTCTGTCGACGATTTTATTTATTTATTTATAATTAATAAAGATTAATTAAGTAATTAAACTTTTCTAATGACAAGTGAATGTAATTTCTTACACATTTTAAGGTTAGTTTCATATTTGTATTTCAAAATTAATATAGTTAGATTTAATAAAAAATAATCCGAAATATAAACTGCAATAATCTTATGAATAAACCAGTGTATATATCGTACACACTACATAGATCATGGTCTGAGAATCGATTATGTCTATGTAAAAATGTTACAACTTAGAACATACATCATTTGGAACTACATGATCCATACGGTGCAAATTAAAAATATTTCTTGTTTTTACATAAGTTCCCATATTATTAAAAATATTACTGTTCTTAAAAGCAGTAGAGAGATTATGGATTGAAGGACCATCAAGGATGGTCTTAAGAAGCAGCAGAAAGAGCACTCAAAGTAGGAGGAGGATTCTCATGAACGAATTTGAACCCAATTCTTTTGCGGTAAGCATAAACTTGCATGCGAATGAGGGAAGGAAATTTCACCTTCATTTTGCCAAAGATTGCAGATACTGTGCGTGAAGGAACCTTTGCCACAGCTTCTCGGAAAGCAACATGGAGGAGTATTTTTAAAAATGGGTTATTTTTGAAAATGCCCTTATTAATATTCATAAAGTATACAATAAAATTTGAGCAAAATCAGAATACTAAATTCCAATTTTTTCAAGACTTTTAAATGATTAATCTTGTTTATCTTAAACTACAGTTAATTATTAAAATAGTCCGCATACCAACAGGTTCCAAACAAATTAAGAAAAAATTTAAAAAGAACATAAAAACACAACAAAATAGTAATGTAAAAGGAAAAAAAATTAACCCGCGATGTAGCGCGGATACTATCCTAGTTAAATATAAAACTAGAAAATCTAATGTAAAATATGTAAATCAAAATTATTCATTTGGTCAGGAAACAAACTCTCATCATTCTATTGAAAAACAGGTGAAGAAAGAAGGAAACGGTTAAGCCAGCCATCCAAGAACAATATCGAATTGGTGTTCGATCCAATTTTAAAAACAATGGTGATTAGCAATATTATGAATCATTTGACCGATTGTGAGCATAATCCAAGGAACAACCGTCTTTCTTAATTAATTATGTGCCATTTATGCATAATGCTCTACAAATTGAAATGAACAAACGTCTTTCCTGTGATATGATAATTATATGTTTATTTGCATTTAAATAAATTTTACAATTATAACTTGAAAATCTTGTAATAAGCTAATATGAACTAAAATACACTTCAAATACATATTGTAAATGCATATTTACCTGGACAGTAAGTAGATGGCTGCGCTTGACGACTCTAGGGTTTTTGGTCTCACTGAACACGATGCCACCATGGTGGATGCCGGGGCACGGGATCGACCTCCAGGAGACCCGCCGAATGGTTCTCGCGTGTGGGTTCAGAAGGTGATAGGGAGTGCTGGAGGAGGGCGTCCAATTCCGGAAGAGATCTTGGATGATGACTTTGTGGGGGGGGGGATAGGATGCGTTTGAAGTTTCCTGATGGAGAGGATGGAGAGCCGGTGGTTACTATTGGACGAGAGATTCTGGATGCAATGCATGGCTTGTGGAAGAATTGCATGATTGTGAGGGTGCTGGGTAGGCATGCATCACTACCGGTGTTGAGTAGGAAACTGCATGAGTTATGGAAGCCTCGTGGGGCGATGTTTGTTATGGATCTACCGCGTCAGTTTTTATGGTTCGTTTTGAGGGTGAGGATGAGTACTTGGCTGCGTTAACCGGTGGTCCGTGGAGGGTGTTTGGGAGTAATCTGATGGTGCAAGCGTGGTCACCGGAGTTTGATCCGATCCGGGATGAGATTGTGACAACCCCGATGTGGATAAGGTTGTCTAACATTCCGATACGCTTTTATCATCAGTCCATTTTGATGCGGATTGCTAGAGGATTGGGGAAGCCGATCAAGGTGGATTTAAACACTTTACACTTTGAGAGGGCTAGGTTTGCAAGGATTTGTGTGGAAGTAAACTTGCAAAAGCCGCTTAAAGGGACTATTATAATTAATGGGGAACGCTATTTCATGTCATATGAGGGACTCTTAAACATTTGTTCAGGATGCGGTGTATATGGGCATCTGGTGCACGCGTGTCCGAAGGTGGTGTTAGCCAAGAAGGTTAGCACAGTCAGTCAGTCACTAGAAATGTCGTGGAGGAGAAGAGCTGGAGAGGAGATGCTCCCGCGGACGATGGGTTCACCCCGGTTCGTCGACCAGCCTGGAGAATTGGACCGTCGAGGATTACGTTGACAACTTCGACTGTTAGAGAGGTTGTTAATTTGGGAAACCAGGATCGGATACCATTAAGGAATATTGATGCAGCGAATATTCTAGTATCTAATCGATTTGGTAGTACTAATGAGGATATCCCATTAATGGAAATGACAGAAGATGTGAATTTTCCAGAATCGAATAAGGAAAACGCGGGTATATTAATTTTCGGTGGACAAGGAAAGAGTACTTCCCAAGTTAATGCTTGTCCACGTGATGAAACTCAGCTGAAAAAAAGGCTTTACCACGTTTTGAGGCCCATGAGAAAAGACCCGATTCGAAACAGCGTGTAGGGGCTAGTGGATCCAAGCCCACTAAATCATCAAATACTCGCCCAACTCGTGGGTTGGTTTTTCGACCCGTAAGAGAGAACTTCGAGATGTCTGTTAATGGCAAACGTCTCAGAGTGGAGAACGCAAATCTGGGTCGTGCCGGAGGGTCTAATGGAAATGAGGATTTGGCAAGTCAACGGTCGGCGATTCCGGGTAAGAGTTCTGTTGATGCTAATGGTCATTTACCCTCGGGGATGGGAGAGACTTCTGTGTCGACTGAAGTGGTGATGGCTAGTGAATTGTCTGCGATGGAGACGATGCAGCTTGTCGCTTAACGTTTTGGCCTGGTGGTTCTGGTTGGGATCCAAGAATTTATGATGAATTGCTTGTAATGGAATTGCCGGGGGGGGGGGGCAAATAAACCCGCTTTTTGACTATCATTTAGGTATATTTTGAAACGACATCCTGTGGATCTGCTGGCGTTATTTGAAACTTACGCAGGGGGAAGTCGAACAAATAAAATTTATCGTAAGTTAGGCTTTGAAAACTCATGTCGAGTGGACGCAGTGGGGCGGAGTGGAGGTTTGTGGTTGTTGTGAAAGTCGATATTGGGCAGGTAGAGGTTGTGGACTCATCTAAGCAATTTATCCATGCACGAGTTGTAAATGGCCTGGAGGTGTTAAATTTGATTTTGTTTACGCAGCTCCTACTGTTAATCGAAGGAGTGGACTATGGGAAAATTAAAAGAGTTTGTCACAGCAATTTCTGGTCCAGTGCTTATTGGTGGTGATTTTAACACAATTGTTAGAATAGATGAGCGAACTGGCGGAAATGGAAGGTTATCCGAAGATTTTGGAGAGTGGATAAATGAGCTCTCTCTCATTGACTTAGGGTTTCATGGCAATCAGTTTACTTGGAAACGAGGAAGAGTGGAAGCTAATTTTGTTGTCAAGCGATTGGATCGTATCTTGTGTTGTGCTCAGACTAGGTTGAAATGGCAGGAAACCACAATTCAACATCTACCTTTCCTTTCGTTGGATCACGCATCTTTATTTTTGCAGTTGTCCCCGACAATGAGTAGTAATCCTTGACGGAGACCATTTAGATTTGAAGCCGCGTGGCTGCAACATCCCAGCTTCAAGGAGTTAGTGGCTACGTCCTGGCAAGGGAGTTTAAAGACGCCTGAAGCCTTGCTGGCACTACGCAAAGTTTTGCGGCAATGGAACAGAGAGGTGTTTGGAGATGTTCACCACCGTAAAGAACAATTAGTGAGTGAGATTAAAACTGTTCAGGATCTCCTGGACATTACTCAGATTGATGCTCTTTTGGCTAAGGAGGAGGAACTGCTAAAGGAGTTTGATGTTGTTCTTGGACAGAAGGAGGTACTCTGGCTTCAGAAGTCAAGGGAGAAGTGGTTTGTGCAAGGAGACAGAAATACCAGTGTTTTTCATACTTCTACAATTATTCGAAGACGAAGAAACCGAATTGAAAGTCTAAAAGATGATTCTGATAGGTGGGTAACAGAATCAAAGGAATTGGAGTCATTGGCAATTGAGTATTACACACGACTATATTCTATCAATGATGTTGATGCAATGGTAACCATGCTGCCAAGGGAAGGTTTTACGAATCTCTCTCATGAGGATTGTGAGCTTCTATGTAAGCCGTTCACGGGGGTGGAGGTTGAAATGGCAGTTCGAAGTATGGGCAGTTTCAAATCACCAGGTCCAGATGGGTATCAACCGGTGTTTTACCAACGATGCTGGGATATTGTAGGGAACTCAGTGATACAGTTTGTGTTGGAGTTTTTCGAGTCTGGAGTTCTACCACCAGCTATGAATGATGCCTTACTTGTGCTGATTGCTAAAGTAGTGAAACCGGAGCGGATCAACCAATTTAGACCGATCAATATATATAATGTCTTGTTTAAGACAATTACAAAACTATGGTCGAACGACTTAAGAGTTTGATGCCTAAACTCATAGGACCAGCCCAAGCTAGCTTTATCCCCAGTCGCTTAAGTACTGATAACATTGTGGTGGTACAAGAGCCAATGCATTCCATGCGGCGTAAAAAGGGTCGTAAAGGGTGGATGTTGCTCAAGCTCGATCTTGAGAAAGCTTACGACAGAATTCGATGGGACTTTTTGGCTGACACTCTGCGAGCTGTAGGTTTCTCAGAGGTTTAGGTTGGTTGGGTGTTGCAGTGCGTCTCGGGTCCTGCTATGAGTTTGTTATGGAATGGAGAGCGAACTGACTCTTTCACTTTTCAGAGAGGACTCCAACAAGGTGATCCAATGTCACCTTATTTGTTTGTGTTATGCATGGAAAGACTATGTCACATGATTGATTATGTTGTCATTGATAAGAGATGGAAACCGATAACTTCGTCTCGTGGTGGACCGCAACTCTCTCATATTTGCTCCGCGGATGACCTGATACTTTTTGATGAAGCATCAGTAGCACATATACGAGTGATATGGGGGGTGTTAGAGAAGTTCTGTACATCCTCGGGTCAGAGGGTCAGTTTGGAGAAGTCGAAGATTTTTTTCTCCACTAATGTCTCTTGAGTTTTAGGACATGCTATTAGTGCAGAGAGTGGAATCAAGTCTACCACAGATTTGGGGAAGTATTTGGGGATGCCTGTCTTACATAAACGCTTTAACAAAGAGACATTTGGGCATATTTTGGAGAGAGTTTCGTCTCGTCTATCTGGCTGGAAGTGTCGAGTTCTTAGTTTTGTAGGAAGACTAACTTTGACGAAAGCAGTTCTATCTTTGATACCAGTTCACTCGATGTCTACCATTATTTTACCTCCGTCAATACTTGCTGAGTTAGACAAAGCCTCGAGATCTTTTCTGTGGGACAGCCAGCCTGAGAAACAAAAACAGTATCTTCTTGCATGGGATAATGTCTGTCAACCTAAGTCTTAAGGGGGGGGGGGGTTAGGCATCAGAAAAGCAAAGGATATGAACAAAGCGCTTATAGCAAAGGTTGGTTGGCATTTACTTAATGAATAGGACAAGCTATGGGCTTGCGTGCTAATGAGTAAGTATAAAGTTGGTTCTATTGTTAATACAGCATGAACTTGTGTGAAGAGTAACTGGTCTTCGACATGGCAAAGCGTGGGGGTTGGTTTGCGTGAGGTTTTTTATCATGGCCATAGTTGGGTTATTGGCGATGGCAGAACTATCAGATTTTGGCAGGACAGATGGGTGTCGATGGATATCCTTTCTGATTGTGCATTGGGTGCTCTTCCAACTGATAGTGAGGGAATGTTGGTACACAATTTATGGGTTGATGGAGTAGGATGGGATATGTCTCAGATTGCATCTTATCTGCCTAAGGATAAATGTCTGGAGTTAATGGCGGTGGCTTTGGACCGCTTTACAGGAGCGAAAGATAGACTTTCATGGGGAATGACTTCAAATGAAAATTTCACTGGTAATTCTGCTTATCGGATGATCACTTGGAAGAATGACTTAGGACCTAATATGTCTGCTTTTTCTGGGAATATATGGGGAGCAGTGGTTCCGGAACGGGTACGTCTCTTTCTCTGGTTGCTTGGACATCAGGTTCTCATGGTAAATGTCGAGAGACAACGCAGACACTTGTGTGATTCGAATATTTGCACGGTATGTAAGGGTGGGTAGGAGTCAATACTGCATATTTTGAGGGATTGTCCGGCTATGTCTGGAGTGTAGTTGAGACTGATTCCTACACGAAAGAGAAGTGTGTTCTTTAATCAGTCCTTACTGGAATGGATTTATGAAAATTTGGGGGATGGGTTGGCGGTAGGAGCTTCTCCATGGTTGAATATCTTTGCGATGTCAGTTTGGTGGGGTTGGAAGTGGCGTTGTGGTAATGTATTTGGTGAAATTGGGAAGTGTCGGGATAGAGTTCGCTTTCTCAAGGAGCTAGCTCGGGACATGGCTACGACAAATAAAACTTGTGGGGAGAATATCAACACTTCAGGTCGGGTAGAGAGGTTGATCGCTTGGACGCGACCTGAACCTGGTTGGCTGAAAGTTAATACTGATGGCGCTTCACACGGAAACCCGGGTTTGGCTACTACAGGGGGGGGGTTCTCCGTAATGAGTTGGGCGAGTGGCAGGGAGGGTTTTCACTGAAAAATGGTCGCAGTTCTGCACCTCTAGCTGAACTATGGGGTGTTTATTATGACTTATGTTTGGCATGGGAGCAGCAAGTACCTAGGGTAGCATTGGAGGTTGACTCTGAAATGGTGGTAAGTTTTTTGACGACAGGGATAAGTGATCACCCGCTATCTTTCCTGGTGCGTATGTGCCATGGCTTTCTCTCAAGGGACTGGGTGGTCCAGATTTCACATGTGTATAGGGAAGCTAATTGTCTTGCCGATAGATTAGCTACCTATGCGTTTTCGTTATCTTTAGGTTTACATATATTTGTTGTTGTTCCAGATGTTGTTGCACCTTTGTTAATGGACGATCTCTCGGGGCTTTCACGTTCTAGAAGAGTCCGTTTGTAATTTTCTTTTATTAAGTTAACAAAATCTCGGGGGACCTAGGTCACCCGGTGTTCAACCAAAAAAAAACATGAAGATTTATGTACCTATTTCGGACTAGATGTTTATTCATCATTTTTCTTAAAAGCTACTATGTAGTTGAATACATTTTATTTTTATATTTTCTCATCACTTATTTAGTATGCAAGTGCATGTTTATGTCTTTTTCCAAGTTAAATAATATATATATATATATATATATATATATATATATATAAAGTAATTTGTAACAAATAACACCCCATTATCACAATATATGATTTGATGGTATTTAGGTTTCAAATTTACATTTGAAATTAAAATATAATTATTGCATCTCATTACGTTTTAATTGTCATATTATAAAAAATGATATAATGTTCTTTTATTTGGTATTAGTAAAGAAGTACACTTAAAAATCAATAAAAACACTTAAAACTCAACAAAAAAAACCAAAAAAATATATGCCTAGGCATTATACATTAATCCACCAACCGTCGTTTTTACTTTGCTAAAATAATGTATTTAGTTAAATATCATTATATTTTTACTTTGCATTACCAAAATCAAAATTTGATTTTTAAACATGAAAATTAGTTAATTATTTTATTATGCATCCATATTGATTTGATATATTCTACCTATACATATATAATATCAAGTCTTATACAAAATGTAAAATTGAAGAAAGTAAGTTTATAAACATTCAAATGGGAGAAAAGAAAGATAAAAAAAAAATATTGTAATCGAACTAAATATAAAACTAAAAAAAAAAAAATCTATGGGAGATTTTCAAAAATACCCATTTTTCTAATGTAAAATATGTAAATCGAAGTCATTAAGGTTAGTTGGGTAATTATAATGAACGGGTCGGTTCTATTCATATTTTTACAACCCGAAATCAGTGATTTGGATCCTAATAACTACGTTAGTCGTTTGCAGAAACAATATTGAAGTCTCTCACATATGGTAATATTCGATTTTAACAAAACTCATATCGTTAATTGCAAAGACTGGGGATATTAATCTAACTTAAGGCCCTTCAAAACAATTAAACAAAATTAGGTAATAATTCTCTAGATTACCATAACGAATATGACTAATTAATGATACCACAATCAATAAAATCTATTATGTACAACCACAACCTTTAACCTGAGAATATTGAAGGCAAATTCTCATTTACAAGATCTTATAAATTTGCTCATCAAGATTGGGAGATCCTTTCTAATCCACCACCGAGCAAAACTCTATCATTTTTCATAAACACTATAAATAATACTTCATTCTCATTACCTCTATTATTGCCCCCCTTTTGTTCACATGGGTTAGAGTAATTTTTTCTACCCACGTCTGAAACAGTTTTTGTTTTTGAGATTCAATTCAAACTGATAGCTGTGGATTATGTTAGTTTGATCTTATAGTTTTTGCAACTGTGGTTGGTTAGAAATGTGTAATTGAATCTGGACTTATGTGTGTCATTGTAGCTAACTATGATGATTGATTTCTTACTCTTAAGAATTTAGAATTCAATTTTGGTTTTTAGGCCCCAAAGAGTAGTCTAACTCTAAGGTGACTGCAAGAGGAAGAATGGTGTAAGTGATTCTGTTTTGCTCTCTAAACATATAATATCATTCCTTTATCTCTCGATTTGTTGAAAAAGTCTTCGGTTTCAAAACGAAGTAACAAATCCTCTCTTTGAGAAGCGTCAGAAGCAGTTTGGCATCAGAGGATCTCTCCAGATACATCAAATGGCTTAAGTCGAATCTATTATATCGAAATCTATATAATGACTAGAAAACTAAGTTGCTTAGTATACCATTTTATCATTTAATGGGAAAAGTGATAATATTAATATGATTTGAGTTTTTACAAACTAGTTTTTAGTCTTTTATTAGATAACATATACAATAAATATTTGCAAATAAAATGATATATATATCAAACATTTTACTATCATATATAAAAATATACTAAAAAATTGTCGTGTACCAAAACAATATTCTTATATTTTATTATAAAGATATCTAAAAGTGCATAACATATTCAAATCATTTTCATCAGAATTAGGATAGAAAGAATATTTCAACAATAAATTAAAAATATAACGTATTAAAATTTGTTTAAATAATATGGGACAAGCTTATATGAAGGGGTGAATTTGAAACAATATTAATATATATATTGTAATCCAAAACTACGATGAGTTAAATTTTCAATTTATAATATATTTTGTTAACACCATTAATACTAGAATATATGATATATCAAATCATATCATTTTAATAAAGAGAATGTAAATAAAAAAAAAAATAGCATTATCCGAAATGTAACATATATGTTTATATAATGACATAACGTGCATATTTCAATTCAAAAAAACTCAGTCTACTCATGATACAAAATCATAAAGTTTTTATATATAAATAAAATACAAAAAATTGTTTCATAGTGTATCACAGAGTAAATCCTAGTTGTAGATATTTTGTAAGATCTAAAATAAAGGAAACAAAATAAACAAAAAAGTAATAATAAAAATAAAAATAAAGTTATTGACATGCGCTAGATGCGCTAACCGCTTTGCTTAGGTTTTCTCCATCTTTTTATTTTTTAGGCGCAGAAAAAAAAAGACAATATGTATCAAAAGACAATGTTGGTTTGGAAGAGAGATACTTCTACAAGTGGTGATTGTTCCAATTTTGAGGTTAGTTAAGAGCTTTTCTCTGGTGGGCACAACGAGATTTTGTTCATAGCAATGTAAGTTTTTTTTTTTTTTTTGTCTCGTTAACTTTAAGACTGCGTTTTAAGAATTTGCTGTGTATCTTAATTATATAGTTCGTGGATGCTTATATAGACATCAAATGTATAAGTATATATATTTTCTGCTAAAATGTATTGGTTAAAAGTAATTTCTAATTTTGAAAACCAAATTTTATATGATAAAATATAATATACAATGTAAATTTTTAAAATTACCAATACATAAATATTCTCTTGCATTCTATATTACTTTATATTAGCTTTAAAAAAATGACGAATGAACATCTAATGCACATGCATCTTCATGGACATGGTCGTGCATTTACACAGTGTATACTTGTATTTGATGTGTATTATAAATACTAGCTTATTGCATAATTTTACAAGTTATAATGGTAAAATGTATTATTTGAATCCAAATAAACGAATAAAGATCTTGTCACAAGAAAGACGTTTGTTCATTTTGTATTGCATCATGTTCGATAATACATATAACTAAAGCATGTTATTTTAACTCTGTGGCACTTACCGTGTGAAATAGACATTGATCCCGGAGATTATCATATAACTAAAGCATGTTATTTTAACTCTGTGGCACTTACCGTGTGAAATAGACATTGATCCCGGAGCTCAACTATGGAAGTTGCTCTTTTCTCACCAATACCCTGTCATTCATCAATATAACCCAAGAAAATTAGTTTTCCGTTAAATTAAGCTCAGGTTTCGTCAAATGATTCAAGATACACTTGCTAATCATCATTGTATTAAAAACCGTATCAAACATCGATTCGATATTGTTGGTGAGTGGCTGGTTCAACCGATTGGGATGATGGACTTTCAAAATTTATGATATTTTAATAAAAAAATATTAATATTAATTTAAAATCTATTTAATAAGATATATATATATATAGAGACGGTTAAAAGAAATTTATGTATATACATATATATTTGATCTTTTGGTGTCATAATATAATAGTTTTAAATAATAATACAGAGAAGGATTTGAGCTTGGTGGTGGATTGGCATAGCTATTATCCAGGTAAGTTGTGTTGTTTTATTGTTAGATCAATTAGGAAATCAATAGTTGTGAGGAATTAGGGATTTGCGGCGAAAATGAGCTTGAAGGGAGGCTCGGATCTTGATTTCTGGGTTGGTTGCGTTCAACACCGACCAACACTAACACCTGCGGATGAACAACGCGAACTGGTTCGAGAGGGCTACTTCAGGGCAATGTTTAGAGGATGAAACAGAGTCCGATTTTGCTGAATTTTGGTAGGTATCTTCGTGGTGCTGTAAGCTTCATATCCAACAGTGGGTTTGTGAAGTGAATGGTTGATTTGTGTTTTAATCAAGTGTTTGTATTGTGGTCTGGTATAGATTGTTTTGTGTGACGGTCGACACCAGCATGTTTTTGTGTGTTTGGGTTCTAGGAGGACAGCTAGAGTTAGGTTTGGATGAGGAGAGTTGACGGAAGTGATTCTGTGAGCGTCGGTGTGTGCGTTGGTTCTCAAGTGGTGCGATGGGTGACGTTCGACACCAGGTGAAGGTGTCGTTCGACACCAGGTGAAGGTGTCGTTCGACACTAGAGGAAGATGATGCAGGGTCTCAATTGTTGTGTTGTGGTTATGTTAGTTAGGTTTATATTTTTCTGTTGTGCATGTTGATGACTGGTTTATGTTAATTGGAGTTGTAGATGTTGGATTATTGTTTGGCTTGTAATTAAATATTATGGAATATTTAATTATATTTTTATTTTGTTTTTTAAACGGATCGGGTCGTTTCAGTTTGGTATCAGAGCCCTTACGGTTCTAGGGCGGTTCAGTGGATTGGTGTTAGAGTGGCTTAAGGAAATTTAATTGGTGGAATTATTTTTCCTGTTGTTTGATGAATGATGTTTTTGATAGAATTGATTATGAGTAGTTAGTCAATTTTCATGTGGTATGAAGTTCTAGTATCATTCTCTTCGAGCCTTCAATGAGATTGCAGGGTAAGTTGTTTTGTGTGTTGTTAGTTGTGTAATGTTTTTAGCTTCTGTGTGGGAGGTGCAGTTGGAGAAGTTTTGTGGATGAATGAAGGTGTGTCCAGATTCGAGGACGAATCCTCGTTGGTGGGGGAGAATTGTAACATCCCGGTTTCCTAATTTTAGAAATTGGCTGGTTTGATTTAATTTCTCTTGGTTTAGAATCGGTTTTGAGAAACCCTAAGATTGTGTTTATAACTTTATGACGCCTCCTTCTCTTTTGTGAGTGTCCACACTGGTTTCTCAGAGGAAGAGAGAGGGAGAGCTCTTGGTCGACTGTGAAGAATAGGGAGAAAGAGATCAAGAAAGCTTTGTGTTAGAGAGCAGAATCGTTAGGGTTTGGGAGGAAACGGTTTTTACGTATCAAATCGTACTCAAAGGTAACGAAATTTGGTATATTTATTCTCAACCTTTTCATTGTCATTCTCCTTGTTACAGAAGTGGATTTGGATTTAAACTTGATGAGTTATTGGCATTTTTGTGAGACACGTTTTCTCAGACGCGAGTTAGGACCATCGGGGATTGTAACTGAGATCGTGGTCTCGTCTGGTTTCCGATCGGCACGAGATTTTGTGGGAAGCTTCATGACGTCTAGGGCTAGCTTTTCACCAGAGGAGTTGATAGTGAGTTGGTATAATTGTTGGGAAGTGTTGTCCGTGGCTGGACAGAATCAAATATTCCAGCCCACCTCTCTTGTTACTCGGTCTCTAGGGATGGTTGGTTGTGCGACTCAGTAACTAGATGAGGTGGTGTTTGGTGTATTTGTTGAATTTTTTTTAAGAAGCGATTTCTATGCCGGTTGCCTCGTCGGAATTATGGGGTTCTGGTAAATTCCGTGGATCCTATGTGAGGATTGGGAATCCGGGTGCGGTCGTTTCAGACTTAAATTTAATGACTTGAGAATTCTATCTAAGGAAGTGTTCTTATCAATAGAGTGAATCAAACGAGTTCCAAGATTTTGAAGAATAAATCTTGAAAGGAACTAAGAGCTTAATATCAATTCAGTTCTACTTTTAATTTCAGATGACTCTTGAAATGAGAAAACATATAACAGTACTTCATATAGATCAGGTGAAAAGAAAAAATACACCTCGTGGCTGAATTGATGCGAAGAAGAAGAAGGTTTCGAAGAAGAACCATCGTCTTTGCGCTGAAATCAACGACGGGAGTAAAAAACTCTCGATCTCTTTCACGATTGGCTACTACAATCGCCGACGTTATTTCAGGAGGACGAACCGTCGTGTTCATACAAATCCGCATCTTCCACTTCTTCATTGAACCAATTTTGGCATAGGAGTTCCAAACCATCGTTTCATCCAGATCCGCCTCTTCCAATTCTTTGTTACTCATGAGTCTTCCTCTTCTGAAAGATTGCTAGTCTCTCTCCCACTCTCGATCTCAACAGATTGCCCTAATTTTAATTTGGGGAAAAGAAAAAAAAAGATAGGTCATTGATACTTAAGGAAAGAATAATGTTTAAAGTGGTTAAGGGTGAGGAAAATGCTATAAATTTGCTACGTTTAGTGTTGCGGGTCATAGTGTTACAATATTTTATGTGACTAAAATATGTAGCATTTTTCTACAAATTATATATGTTACAATTTATTACTATATAGCTACACTTAGTAACTAATTAGGCACAAATTATATTAACTAATATTTTGTCACTAATTTGTAACATTCCGATTATAGTTTGGTACTATTTTTTCCATAGCAAGCACATATAGCTATATGAACGTGTTTTACTAGGATCTGCAGTTTCATCATTGTCAAACTGAGATCCATTAGGCTTCTCTGATTGTGGACTATCCCCATAATCACTGAAAGCTGTCCTAAACAACGCATCGAACCAGAAATCTGACCATCATCATTTTTATCTTCACATGTATCTCAATGCATACTCCACATTTAGGGATTTTAAAAGTAGGTTAAAACCCTATGGGTACCCGAAACCCACATATAATGTAGAGTTTTCGGACCCGTTTTTCAGTAAGAAAAAAGTGGGTAAAAACGGGCGGGTATCCGAAACATACAGTCATACACAAGTTTATCCTATAAGACTGTGAGTACCCATTTGAGTTTTTTTTCTGAAACTTTTTTTATTAAACGAAACCGTTTGATTCATAATAACCCTAGTGTAATTGCTTCCACTCGATTACAACATCAAATCAGTTGTGTTCTTCGTTGTTTTCAATTTTCAGACAGAGCTTTTCTAGATGATTTGCGGTGAATGCTTCTTTCAATTGATGAATTGGGTGATTTGCAGTGAATGCTTCTTTCAATCTTCGGACGGAGCTTCTCGTGACTCTCTCTTTCAGGGGCGGATCTAGTAAGAGTTGTATGGGGTCAGCTGACCCCACTAATTTTTTTTTGGGTGTATTTTTAGTTATAAATTATAATATAACCCTTCTAAATTTTGTAATTTGACCCCTACAAATTTTGTATTTTGATTTTGACCCCTACAATTTCTGCATTTTTACCACATTTTAAATTAAATTTTTATTTTGAGCCCCAAAAATTGTATTTTTATCCCCATTCTTTTAAAAAACTTCATTTTAACCCTCTAAATTTTTCTTTTTCATTTCTTTAAGAAAAATAAAAATTATTTGGACTCCTCTAAAAAAAATTTCTGGCTCCCCCACTGCTCTCTTTGTTAACGAAATCGTAGGTACCACTCCTCTTTGATTTTTATTTTCTGGGTTGGTTTTAAATAACAGTCTTTGATTAATATGGTTTTTGGTCCATCAGTGATTGGGAATCTTATTTCTACTGACTACTGTTGAATATAAAACGTTTGGGATATTGTAAACCGACGATTTCGTTATAGTAATTGTGTGAACTAAAGTGTTATAGATGATTTAAATCCATATAATGTAAACATGCGATTCTTTCATATGTATTTAACCTTTTTGTGACTTTTATTTATTTTTGGTTTTTGCTTAATCTAATTAGAGATTATAAATATTTGAAAATTGTCACAAATATAATAAAATACACAAAATACATAATATAAATCACGCTTGTTTTTGGTACAAAAAAAGGCTATGACATAAAAATACACAATGTCTAATGTAAAATACATTATATGAGATAAAAAAAATTGGGTACCTATGAGTTTAGCCACGAGACTTAAAACTAGTTCTGGTTTATCCACAAGAATTAAAATCCATTCGGATTTTTTGAACTTGGGTTTTTTCAGGGTGGGTTTTTTTGGGTTTGGGTCTGGCCGAGTTTTTTCACCCACCACAACATCCCTATCCACACTACTTTCCTCTTGTATTTATGATCCATCCCTCTAATCACTAAATGATCTACAACTGCATCTACCGGTTGATGACTAACATAACATTACGACAATCGATGCACGGACATCAAATCTCGGTAGGATAACCCAAATATTTTGATGAAGCATTCACAAATTTATTTGCCCCTTCAACATACTTAATGTTATTCCTGTAAGTGAAGTCCAACTACCCATATAACTCACATTCACACTAATACTTTAAAATTATTTTAGAGATAGAAAGAGAGAGAGAGATTTTTTTTTTTAGCAGGCGGGAAACAAAAAAAAAAATCCCGCTTAATACATAAGATAACACAAAAGACACTCAAGCGCAACTAAAAATTAGTAATGTAAAAAAACAAAAAGAAAAATCACACTTTCTAATCCCACACACTTTTAATAGCATAACCAATACGTAACCGCTACTAAAAAGTAGCGTCTATCTCTTTTATTGCGGAAAACAAGAACGCTATCTTAAATTGCTATTAATACTCACATTTCTTGTAGTATGAAATCATAGATTATCCATAATTCTTCTCGGCTAATGTTGGGTTTGTGTTCTTCTCATTGTAAGTCCAGGAAATGCCAATTCATGTGGTTTTGAAGATGGTAGAAGGAAAATGGACGCCCAGGAACCGTCGATATTCACCGTCTCAGCTCGCCGCCGCAGCTACACATCATTTCTCAATACCATAATGTATAATGGATTTAGCCATTTAGGCTTGTCACTATGTGAAAAAACCCGACCTGTTTTTTAAAACATAATTAAATCTAATTCATCCATCTTACAATAACCAAAACACACAATAAAAGATACCAAACAACTACAATACGATATTGCTTATAACCAATATAAACCAGCAACCCCAATTAGACACAACCACAGGAATACAATAACAACAATAACAAGAAGTTCTCCAATAAATAATAAACCAACAATCAATCCAACATAAAACTGTAATAAACCATCCAACAAAAACCTGAAACATTGAACCAGCAACCTAGCAACACTCTAACGACTCAAGTCTAGCAACTCAACATAAGCCAGACAACACATCAATGAGCCACTAGAACAGCCTCCTCTTCATTGCTTTGGTTCCACGATCACACTTTGCCATTACTTGCATCACAAACAACAATTAAGACACATGAGTATTATCACAAATACTCAGTGAGACAATCCTCCCATCTAATGGGCTATACACATAAGCAATTGATAATCCAATGTTCAACAAACAACAAACAGCACAATCAAACAAGAAAAGCAAGTATCAACCGTCTGCTGAAGAGGGTGTCGATCGACACCTGATGTCTACTGACACCCTCCTCGACAAAAAAACCCTAGCAATAACGATCAACACCTGTCTAAGTCCTCGCGCCGTCAACATCTTGGTGTCGACCGACACCCACCTGGTGTTGATCGACACTGATACCGATCCCGTAGACAAATTCACTTCGAAGCTAAGAGTCTGTTCTTCACCTTCCACTGTCTCCATTGTGGCCAAGGCTCACCCATAAGTCACAAAGGCCATAGAAGCCACGAATCAATCCTAAACCAGTAAAGAGCAAGAAATACAACCCATACAACATAGTTATAGAGAGAATCTCAGGGTTAGATTAGTCATGGTCATGCACTCACCTCTTAAACAGGAGAAATGTAACCAACCAATGACGAATCCAACACACCAACAAGCTTCTCTGACACCTCTTACCCCGGATCTTCCCTCTCACAAACAGTTCTCACAAGGAACATGCACAAGAGCTTCAAGGAAAGGGGTTAGGAACTCTTTGGAAATTTTAAGAATCATTAAAAGACTAAGGGAGGCGACCATTAGGTTAATCCATCGACCACTCCCCTTATATATGACCCCTAAATTGAACCACCTCGAACTGAGAACTATAAAAAACAAACTGAACCGTCCGCTAACTTATGGTGTTGATCGTTTAAATTGTTGGTTTGAAGCAGTTTGGGATTTGGAAGCCCTAGATCGTGGTATTTAAGGGGACGGTCGACTTTAGGGTTTTGTTAGCCTCCTTGTCGTTCCAGAGAGTTGAGGAAAGGAAAAAATCCTAAAATTTCCTGAGAGTTCCTGGAGGCTTTCCTGAAGGTTTCTAGACTTGTTGGTGGTGTGGGTTGTTTGTGGAGAAGGAGATCTGGGCGTGGGTGACATTGGGGAGCTGCTGTGAGGCTTCATTCTTTCTAATTCAAGGTGAGGTGAGCATGACTATGGCTTACCTGAGTGATTAGATCTTTGTTAAATGTGTTTCTATGATTTGAGATTGATTTCCTTGTGTGTTTGTGTAATGTTGTGGTTGTTTGTGGCTTGGTTTGTTTATTGTTAGTGCCATGGACGATTTTGTGGCTTGTGGAGGCCGTGATCTGTCGCTGGAGTCGATGGGAATTGTTGCTAGGGTATCAGGGTCGATTGACACTAGGAAGATGTCGGTCGCCATCCAGTTGTGGAATTTTGTGATGTACTAATGAGGGTGTCAGTCGATAATGGTGGTCTGTGTCAGTCGATACCAGGAAGGTGTCGACATTGGTGGTTGGTCTTGGCCAGCACCAGAAGGATGTAGGTCGACACCAGTGTTCAGCATACTGCGGATGTATCATTTTGCTTCTCTGGTTTAGTTGTTTTCTATCGACTGATGCGTGTGGACTTTAGAGGAGTTCAACGCCAAGTATTTCGCGCAAGAGGCGCTTGATCGCATAATGGCGCTGTTCATTGGATTGATCCAGAGGAACCATATTGTGCTAGAGTTAGACGCGGAGTTTAGTCGGCGCTTGGTATATGTAGGTCGGGTGTTGGAGCCGGAGTAGGCTCATGTGTGAAGATTTTTGTTAGATGATATGCTTAAATTGTAATACCCTAGATGTACTAATAGCTTTGCAGATGTAATATGTAAGGGGTAGAATCCACAGAGACTGAAGATGCATACAATAGATTTAATGGATTTTTGATTATGCTAAACAGGAATAGTAGTTATAATTTTTAATGCAAAAATGTAATTAAAGTTCTGGAAATTCAGATGGAATAAAAGGTAGGCATAGGGAATGATCAAAAAAAATTATGGAGTATCAAGTCAATTAATCAATCAGGATTCAATCAATTAATATCATTCTTGAACTCTAAACACAATAGTAAAATAAATCATTTCTCAGTGTGAATATTATCTAAATTCATAAATCATAAAATCAAATCTCTTTGCAAATTCGAATAATCAAATCAACATTACAGTTTAAGTTTAGTTTGTTCACAAAATTGCAAAATCAAATCTCTTTGTAAAAAGCAATTTTGTTCATCATAAGTTTTTGTCAAGAAATCAATCAGGCTCTCGTATAAATCGATTATCCTAAGGTATTAATTCTAGGTGATCAATGAAGAATCAAACAGTAAAAACAACCAAAGATGAAGAATCCAGAAAAATCAACAGATCTAATAAACCATAAAATCCTTAATGAGAATCCCTAAACCTAACAAATAAATTACTCAGACATCATTGAAAAAACACAAATCAAAATATGAATAAATTGCATTAAAAAGTAGAATAGAGAAGTTAGGGAGTTCAAAATCTCTCTCAACAGGATTGAGTTCTAACTTGTCTCTCCAAAGATCTTTGAATCTCTCTATCAATCGTCAATAGCAAAATAAAGCAGAAGCGTTTCTAGGATCCTAAGCTCCTCGCGATAACCTGAGGACTCAGTTTAAAGTGAGGAGTTACGCTACGAGAGCGGAGCTGATGTAAACTTCAGTTGGGATAGAGGATGACATGAGAGCATAGGTCGTGATAGTCAGTCCAATGGTTCAGACGAGTGAGACTCAACCAAAGCAAGGGCAAAAGAAGAAATGGGAGGATGCTTGGGGGCGAGCAAGGGCAGTCGAGGATGCTTTGGATGAGGGGGGCAAGGATCACAAGCAGGCGAATCTCCACATGGTGTTGATCGACACTTGCCAAAGCAATCGCGCCATCAATATCTTGGTGTCGACCATCACCCACCTGGTGTCGATTGACACCGACTCCTGCAGCTTCATTCTCCTCAAAGCTGCTGATCGGGTCTCCATCTCTGGCCACACCAAGCTCAACCAGGAATCTTCCAGGAGTCTCAAAAAGCAATAGGAAGCAGAAAAATCACACAAACAAGCAAGGATCAGTCGACAACTCACAAAACACCAAAATAGAGATCTCAGTTTAGATTAGCTATAATCATGCACTCACCTTGAGAATAAGAAGATTCATAACCTAAAACGATGAAGCTAGCACCTTAGAAACCTCCCCCACATTTTCTTAGCGTTATATCCTCACTCACAAGAAAAGAATCTCACCAACCAACACAGAGAAATTCAAGAAAAGGTCCTAGAAAACTCACATGAACTTTTTTTCTCTTCTCTTCTCTCTGGAAAGTCGACGCCTCGATCAGGAAGTCCACAAAAACTATATTTGATTCAATTTCAATGGGATGCAAAGTTTGATAGTTGTATACTGACTTGATTTGCATTGTCGTTAGTTCGGATTCTTCAAACACACTTAGTGAGGAGGAATCATCAAATTCAGTGATGATGAACTCCGTGATTTGAGTGACAGTCTGGAGTCCTAGAATGTATCCCTCTGGAGCATTGGTGTTGATATTGTTTGTGTCTGAACCACCACATTCAGTAAACAGATCAGGATGAGGAAAGTAATCATCATCATCATTGTTTCCAGGACCATCGTCATATGGTGGATTGTCATTGGGAGGATCACCATTTTCAGGTTCATCAAAGGAGAGAGGACAGTCTTTTGCATCATGCGTCAATGCTCCACATTTTGAGCAAATATTCTTATGTCTCTCATAGCGGAATTTGAGAATTGTGTTCTCCCCACCAGCAAATTGAAAGTTCTTCATGAACCATAGGGGAATGTCGTAATTCCAGTTAACACAATCTTAGTTCCTATGTAATTAATCATAGCAGCTGTGAGATATTGAACCGGAATACCACGAACCTGTATCCAAAAGGGGATAAACTTCATTGCCTCGTCCGTTATGTTTGGGTACCATCGATGAACCGACACCATCCAGACATTGAAAGCCCAAGGTCCCCGACGCAATGCCAGATTGAGGGTTTCTTCCAATTTGAAGATAAACAACACCTTACCCTCGCCTAGAATATGACCACGGTATGAATCAACAAAACCCCATACTTTTGGCATTTGCCCCATTATTGCTCGTAGGTTATGTTTCTTTTGGTTTAGAACCGACACAATTAAGGAGAAACGGTTCACGTTGGCAGCGTGAACACATAACTCCGGTGGTAATGGAATCAGGGCATCATTGATACCCAAGTCTAAATTCTTGAAATTTTTCCGGGTGTTATCACTCATATCTCTTTCTCTATAAAGAGTGTTTGGCGAGAAATAAGTGTTGGTGAGTGAATCCAGCACAGAAAGAGGTTGTTTATGTAGAGATTTGGCCATGGCGGTTTTTCAAAGCATTTCTCAAACGAGAAAAAGAGGGAAGAAAGCTGTCAACAGATAACTGTAAAATGGATAAACCGTCAAACCAAAAACAGAAACTGATTTTGATTGTCGGAAAGACACTCCAGATTGGAGAAGGAGGGGGCACGATGAAGAAAACGGTTTTCGCCCAGAAAATCGCCCACAGAGCGAAGAGAAGCCATTTGATGATGTATAATAAAAGTGTGAAGAAAATCCATACAAAATTAATTTTATGTTTCTTTGAAATCTTATACTCTTTTCATTTATTAGATGATTTTTTTTTTTTAAATTCTAAGATAGATGATTTTCTCACAAATCCATACAAAAATAATTTTGTTTTTATTTGTTTTAATCATATATAGTATACATATTCTTTTTTCATTGGTTGAATTGTGTGTAAATAAATAGTAAATGATATTTTTATTTAAAAATAAATAAAATTTAGATAATTTCTTAATTTGTGTGCATAATTATAGAAAATCATATATAAAAACGTAAGGAGTATTTAATTGTAGTCAACTAATCAGAAGTTATTTTCAAATGTATATGTTCCAACCACTAAACCAATCGAATAAATATTTTCATAACATTTTGAAACGCAACCATCTTTACAAACTCTCAAACCCATACCCACACTTAAGAGCATGGTCATTACACATACTCATATGAGTGTCTTTATCTTTTAATGATATTAAAACTAATATTAATCTCTTCACATCATTGTTTTTAATTTTTGTCCTCCCATTAGTCATCTTTGGGTGTCTAATTTTATTTATTAAAAATGTGTTTAAAGAATTACAAACAAACAAAACTCAAGACAAAATCCACAAGAGCAGAACCACTTAGCTGTTAATGCATCTGCTGCTGCTGCTACTACTACGTCTGGATTGGCGTATGTGTCTGAGGCTCCAACCACATCTGGCCTAAGACTGGGCATAATCCTTCTTCGAGTACATTGTTATAAGATGAGAATTGCAGTGACCTCGCTCTTGAAAGTTACAACACATATGAGTGAAAGAGAGAGAGAGAGAGATGGGCAAGTTTCATCAGTTTAGAAAACAATGCACTCACAATCTTCTCTTCTTTTTCAGCTATCTTCAGCACTTCTTTCTCTACCAAAAAACAGGAAACTCTTTGTGGATCTTCCTGTTTAAGCCTTCGAAGAATTTACGGATTTTCAAATGTAAATAATGACATTCAACAGTATCCATTACAGCGCATTCCATACATTCTCGACATAGCCATCGACCATCTGGAAGCATTACATACTTTGTCCCATAAGACTGCAAAGAACCATTACAAGTCAAATACTACTACAAGCCAAGGCTTTCTTTAATTTCCGTTATGACTTAGACCAATCATCAATAAGAGTATACCTCTAATCTTTCACAGCTGCAACACTTGGCAGTTCCGTCATCGTCATGACCAGGGCAGTATATCTCCTTCCAACGGATGAGCATGGAACTCTCTTTTAATCTGACACAAAAATTATTTCTACAGTTACAATTACATCCACAAGTCTTGTATACATACTACTGTCAGTCATAACTATAAATGTATTAAGTCCATTGTTGTTTCATTCTTATACTTCATCTGCTTCAAAGAAAACTAATTGATACGATTGTAATGTACCCCTCCATTTACTAAGCACAAACATAAACTTCCAACCAACAATGGATCTGAATAAGTTGATTCATAAACTAAACACAAACATAGTAGAATGTTGATTCAGAGATATAACAAAACAGATAGAGAGATAGAGAGAATTAAATCTCATGTCATCTTAGAACAGACAGACCCAAATCTACCATAAACGAACAGAGACATCAAATGTACCATAAACAAAGAAACATGAATCAACTTATCCAAATCGACGAAATCAAAATTCACCAATACTAAAAGACGGATCCTTACAACAAATAAAGAAAGTCCCACAAAAGCTTTAAACCTAGAACGAATGGAGATCCATACCTGATACAATCTGGATACCGATCAAAACTTATATGTTACAGGGATTCCTATTTTTGTATTTACCTAGTGAATAAATGAATAAATCAGGGGACACATGTGAGATCCATACCTGATACAATCTGCTTAATCAGGTGAAGAATCTTTTTTTGTGGCTAACGGAACATTGACGTAGCAGATAGTGAGCTGTCACATTGAGCTGTCACACATGAGTCGTTCAGCTTAAGAAGGAAGAGCGATGCTTCATCTTCCCCATTACGATTTATCTAAGAATAAGATCTTTTGTAATCTCTCTCTCTCTTTTCTGATATCTCTGTAACAGTGTTGAGCTCAGCTTACCGGAGTTGTTTCTGAATTCTAGACTCTTGTAAGTTGGGAACAGGATCCTTTGTTTATTACGACACCATGACCAGGATCGGTAAGATAGATTTTCCTCGTTTTCATGGTAGTGGGGTGAAAGAGTGGTTGTTCAAGGTGGAGGAGTTCTTTGAATTTGATCGAATACCACACTCGAGTAAGATCAAAATGGCAGCTGTGCATTTTGACAGCCACGCGGCTCATTGGCATCATGCGTTGGTACAGTCTAATCTCTATTGTCATTTGTTGCGTGATTGGCATGATTATAAAATGAAACTTAAGGAGAGATTTGACGATGTGTTGGAGGATCATATTGCTGAGCTTAAGCGGTTACATGAGACTGATGGTATTGTTGATTACCATAAGAAATTTGAGCTGCTTAGAACGAGGGTCAACATGTCTGAAGATTATTTGGTTAGTGGGTACCTTGCAGGCTTGAGAGTGGATACTCAAATGCATGTTCGTATGTTTCAACCACAAACGGTGCACCATTGCTTGATGTTGGGTCGACTCTATGAGAAAGCACATCCTCTGAAGCCTACACAGCAGAGTTGGACACCGAGTAAAGCACCTGTGGGAAACAATAATGGTAAGGGGATACTTGGAGTGAAGAAGGAACCGTCATCAGGGGGTTATTTTGAGAAAAAAACGGAAGATAAGGTTGATGGGTTGGGATCTAAGAAACTTTTATCTAATGCTGAGATGTGTGACAGGCGTGCTAAAAGGTTGTGTTACTTTTGTGATGAAAAGTACACTCTAGACCACTATTTGAAGCATAAGATGAAGAAAGTGATGACGAAGAAGAGAGTAATGGTACGGGGGAGGTCACACCTCGAGTGTCAGTGAGTGCACTGTCATGAGTGGAAGAATATGACACGATGCGGGTTAAAGGATTGTACGGGAAGAGGATCATTTTCATGCTCATCGATTCAGGCTCGACTCATAACTTCATGGACCCACGGTCTGCAGAGAGATTGGGTTGTGTAGTTTATTCTTCTCAAATGACTCGTGTATCGGTGGCAGATGGGATGAAATTGGTAGTAAGTGGAGAAGTTTACAACTTTCAGTAGACATTTCAGAACACAACATTCACTGCTGAATTTATGTTGATTCCACTGGGAGGTTGTGACATGGTCTTGGGAGTTCAATGGCTTCGGACTTTGGGCGTTATATCATGGGAGTTTAAGGAAATGGAGATGAGTTTTAAATACGGGAAGCAGAGGGTGATGTTACATGGAATTAAACCAGGTTCTGTTCGGGAGGTCAAAGCCAGCAAAGTAAAAAAGTTCAAGGATCACGAAGCGTGATTTCTATGATTTATGCAACAGAGGTTGGTAATGTGGAGGAAATGAGGTTGTGCAGTGTTCAAGCGGAGGAACAAGATGTTGTGGAAGGAACGGAGATTGTGGAAGTATTATGAGAGTATGAGGATGTTTTCAAAGAACCTACAACTCTACCACCCTTCAGAGTGACCCATGACCACAAAATCCCATTAAAGGAAGGAGTAAATCCTGTTAATATCAGGCCTTAGCGCTATGATGTTAACCAGAAAAACGAGATTGACAAAATGGTGGGAGAGATGTTGGTAGCAGGCACAATCTAGGGAAGCTCCAGTCCATATGCATCACCGGTAGTACTAGTTAAGAAGAAGGATGGTACATGGAGACTTTGCGTCGACTATAGGGGCCTTAATGACTTAACGGTGAAGGATAGGTTTCCCATTCCTCTGATTGAAGATTTGTTGGATGAGTTAGGAGGGTCGAGCGTTTATTCAAAGATTGACTTGAGAGCAGGTTACCATCAAGTGCGAATGAACCCTACAGACGTGCATAAAACTGCTTTTAAGACCCACAGTGGGCATTAGGAGTATTTGGTTATGCCTTTCGGCTTAACCAATGCCCCTGCTACTTTCCAAAACTTGATGAATACGGTATTCATGAAGTATTTGAGGAGATTTGTGCTCATTTTTTTGATGATATACTGATATATAGTGCTACGAAGGGAGAGCCTGTTGAACATTTGAGAGCTGTTTTTCAGTTGATGGAGGAGAGTCAGTTGTACGCGAAAAGAAGCAAGTGTAGTTTTGCTACAGACAGGGTGGAATATCTTGGTCATTATATCTAGGGTCATGGTGTGTCTACAGATCCGAGTAAAGTAGCTGCAGTTGCAGAGTGGCCTGTACCAGGGAACTTGAAGCAGTTGAGAGGGTTTATGGGCTTAGCGGGCTACTATAGACGGTTTTTTCGTGACTTCGGGACTATAGCTCGTCCATTGACAGTGTTGACCAAGAAGGATGCATTTTTATGGAAAGACGAAGCTCAACAAGCTTTCGAGGCATTGAAGAGAGCATTATGCGAAGCCCCAGTGTTGGCATTGCCTCGGTTTGACAAACCATTCTTGGTGGAAACAGATGCTAACTCTCGGGGAATAGGTGCAGTACTGATGCAGGAAGGGCATCCACTAGCTTACATCAGTCGTCATTTGAAAGGGAAACAGTTACTTCTCTCCATTTATGAAAAAGAGTTGTTAGCAGTGGTGTTTGCAGTTCAGAAATGGCGTCATTACCTTCTTCCTAACCACTTTGTAATCAAGACAGATCAACGGAGTCTTAAATACCTACTGGAGCAACGCCTGAACACACCGATACAACAGCACCGGTTACCGAAGCTTCTGGAATTTGATTTTGAAATTCAGTATAAGGCAAGAAAGGACAATTTGGTTGCCGATGCATTGTCAAGAGTAGAGGGAGCAGAGGTTCTCCACATGGAAATTCAGAATCAATATGAACAGGATGGGGAGGTGAAGAACATCATCGAGGCTCTTAAACAGAATCCGTTGGTGAAGAAACATTACTCTTGGGCTCAGGGGATTATGCGTCGAAAAAGCAAGATCGTGGTACCCAAAAAGCAGGAGCTGCGGACTTCTATTCTTTAGTGGTTGCATTGCGCGGGCAGTAGTGGTCACTCGGGTAGAGACGCAACTCTCCAATGTGTTACAGTTTTATTTTACTGGAAAAGGGATGTTGAAGAACATTCAAGCTTATATCCGAGCCTGTACTGTATGTCAATGCTGCAAGTATGAAACGGTGGCGAGTCCTGGTGAGCTACAACCATTACCAATTCCTGAAACTCTGTGGACTGATCTATCCATGGATTTCATAGACGGGTTGCCGGAATCTGCGGGAAAGACGTGATTATGGTGGTCGTTGATAGGTTGAGTAAGGCAGCTCGGTTTGTGTCTCTGTCACACCTTATACAGCAATGACGGTAGCTTAGGCATTCATGGACAACATCTTCAAACTTCACGGTTGTCCTAAGTCTATTGTCAGCGACAGAGACAAGATATTCTTGAGTACATTTTGGAGAGAATTATTCACATTACAAGGGGTGGAGTTGAACTTTTCCAGTGCCTATCACCCATAGAGTGATGGACAAACTGAGGTGGTAAACCGGTGCTTGGAAACATACCTCTGTTGCATGTGTAGTGATCGACCGTTTGAGTGGAGTAAGTGGCTTCCATCGGTACGATGGGCATGCTCTAACATTTGCTACGCTTAAACTAGTCAAACATTATCTCTTGATTTAGTTTAGCGATTGCCAATTTATACTATCATAAAACACTTTTCATTTGGCATTGGTAAAACTGTTAAAGGCAGCAGAAGTAGGAGTTATAAAAATAATTAATTGCTAAATTGACCAATCAGTATTTTTGTTGTGACTAAAGCAAAGGTAGGTGAAAGTGTGCTTAAACATCATTAAGTATTTTGTCGGGGCATAATTTCATTTCTTTGAACGAACTTTTTTTAGTTATCGCAAATATATTATACAGTATTCTACTTATAATAATTTGGAGACGTATAGATGACTCGTTAAAATCACTATTATAGCATGCTGTTTTGTATATTATTACGCATTTTAGTAACATCGTAAAGCTTAAACCACGTTGATTCCGCAGCATAAACCTATGTATAATTTTTTTTACTAACCAAATGAAAATATACTAAAATAGTTGCACTGGGAGATTCAATTATTGCATAAGGCTGCTTTTCTTATTATGTATAAATAAACTTAAATTTGAATAATCCTATTTTGTTACATTATGTTTGAATGGACCAAAATTGATGGAAAAAAATCATCGTTGGACATAGAAACATCGTGGAGCCTAAGAGGCCTAACATTTAGTACGTGAAACCCACATGGACTAACATGTTGCATCTCCCTTAGCTATTAAGTTAGAATAACTATATTTTCATGTATAATACAGACACATATACGCATAATGTCTGCATTTACCTGCATTGTTTTTTAAATGAATAGAGTTTTTGGTTAGATTCTTTTTTTTTCTCACTGAAAATTAAAATCTTATTAAGAAGAAAAGATGTAGTCAGCACAAGTTTGGCTGTATCAATCAAATCTAAGAGTTATAATTGCAAAATTTGTCCAAACAAATCCAAGTTTGAAGGGAAAAAGGCAGAGTCAAAACATAGTGATTAGCTTCTTTTCAGATATAGGAAACGAAGTTTCTCAAACAAGGGCTCTTGACTTTGATATATGAGGTGTATTTTTATGGTCAGTAGTTCTTCAAAGTCATTATAAATGCATGCTATATATAACCCCAAATCTTATATGAGACACTAGCTCAGCAATTACAATATCATTATTGGTATGCAATGCATGCTTTGTGTATTCAAAATATTCATCAGAGAACAAATTTAAATAATTTAAATCCGCGGATATAGATATCGTTATCGGATATTGACTTTACTCTTCCATAATCTCCAAAAATCGATAGCAACAACAAAACTGACTAATTGAAAAATTCAAAAAAAAAAACAAAAAAAATGTTTACCACCTATAATTATACAACAAGTCAAGATGGCTATATGGCTTATTTAATTGAAAGGTTTTTTGTTTTTTTTATAACAATAATATATTATATATTCAAACGAACGTGATGAATAAAACGTATAAGTTTTTAATATTCTTTGCCGTATAATTACTCTTTAAATTACGTACGAATTGTTAAACGTTACTCTTATAATTACGTATGAATGGAAAATTCGTCTTGAGTACTTTTCTCAACCTAGCTATAAGCCATAAAACTAAGAAGCAAGGAATAGTGCGCGTATTTTCCTTTTTTCCCGAACGTCTTATTTGTCTTCTTTTTTTTTTTTTTTTTTCAACGTCTTATTTTATTCAAATTATAGTCTAGGTCTTATTTGTCTTCTTTCAAATAAAACAACAAAAGACATTTGACTGTTTACGTCGCGGTCACTCAAAATGTTATACATTCAACTTTTGTTAACTATATATACCTAATATCATAGTAATTATAGTTATCATTCAACTTTTTTTTGATAACCATGAAGTACTTTCAGACCTAGACTCTTATATCTCTGGATCTAAAATCAGCTTTTAGTCTATTCTCTTTGCAAATATTCTTTCTTTCAAGTGGACTTGAACCTACTTGTTCGTGTTTGACTCATTAACCATTATCATATTTTAGCTCCTTAGACTAACATTGTCTTCCTTGTATTTCATTATTCTAGTCACCATTGTAAAAAATAACAATTTCCCAAGTTCAATGATCAATAATACGTACAGTACAGTTAGACTACAACTAATTGTTTTTCTTACTTAATTGAGATGTGTTTAATACCTTTTCATTCAAACAGAGGATATATAAAACAACCATGTTATTACAAAAATAATCAATGTGATGTGAAGCTTAGGCAAACAAAGATTTAACAATCACATACTTTAGTTGTCCCCATAATTAAAGAACGAGATATAAATAAGATAAAATAATTCGTATGAACAACTTGATTGATATGTTTTTTTTCCCTTTATATTTAAATCCGATAATATGTGTGAATCGTATATAATAAACGAATAAATATATTCCCCTCCGTCTACTGTTTTAAATTTCTAAATCATAACTAAGAAACGAAAATAGAATACACAATCTTAAACTGTACTATTAGCGATTAATAATTACGAATTTCTCCTTAGGTTTTACTTTTTTGATTAGTAATTCTGGTAGATATTTCCCTATCAGCTTGGAAGTTGGAGGAGAAGACATCGTTCAGTTAGCTATTATTTTAGTCGTTAGTTGTTAAAACGTCAAACAAGGTTCATGAGTTGAATAAAAATACTACTACTAATTAATTACTAGACTTTTCATAATTTATTGACACTTTTCTATGTCATGCAAACAATGTACACAAATAAAGGACGTAATTAAGTACCTTTGTGTGTCCCCGTGATAATCATGATTTAGAATCTAAAGTGGCATAATAATCTGAGATCTTAAGCAACCACATGGGACATGCATGCCGTTTAACATCGAGTATACTAAATCTCAAGCTTCCGAAACATAGGAGATAACTTCGGAAGCAGACGAACTTATCATGACTACTTTTTTTGGGTAATCGATTGCATGACTGAAACAAGTCGTCCATGCTGTTTATATATATAATTCTTTTCTAAAACCCAATTTTCACAATTTGTTATATCAGTTTTTTCTTATTATTTTAATTTCAAAAAATTAATGAATAAAAAATACATATAAACTAATCACTCATTTCCTATCTTAATTTCTATATAGAAAAACATTGATGTAAAAAAAAAAAGATGGACAAAGATTACGGGTAAAGTTCAGAACTCACGATTTAACAGAAAAAAAAAATATTAATTAAACATTCTCTTGCAGTCTTGCTACTGTCTGCAACAATGTGTTGTAAATTTTAAGCGACCACACTGATTCAACTAGACCAACTCATCGAAATGGATCATACATGACATAAAGTTAGGTTTGCAATCTTAAATGGATGGATTGCTATGTTGAGTTTTTAATTTCGTAATTAAGATGATCGATCAATTCAAATTTCCTGGATCAATTCTAGATCTTTCTATTAATCGAAAGTGGGATAAAATCGTAAATAGTAATGAAATGAAAATAGAAAGTCAATGTCATCACATGGTATTGCCTTTTAGTGACATGCACATAAAGGGCCACATTGTTAACTCAACATGGAACACATCACTTAAATCCCACTTCAACTTCAGCACCAGCTTTGGGAACATTCAGCTTTTTACATCTATCCTCCTCCATTACAAAATCCAAAACCATCGTCTATTATTCAGCATAACTATATTATATACAATAGTTTGAATTATTAATATTGTACTAGTTTTCTAAATTATTGTCGTCGGTAACATATTTTCGTATAAATAAATTTAGCTACGTAAATAGTTATATGATTGTATTGCATGAATAGTATTATAGTGTAAAAACCAACATTTAGTTTAAAATATACATTTTGAAATGGCCAAATATGTGTCTTTAGTAAAACAAGTTGTGTATTACTTATCTTTAATAATAGAAAAATTCACTTAGAACTCTAACATAAATTTCACGTCTAGGGTGACTATATTCTTTAAACGGTTTTGGGAAGAGGTTATCAAATATTCAAATCTCTTTCTCTCCCCTTACATCATTGTCTAGGTTTATTGCTCTGTTCTCTCTCTTTCTTGTGGTCCTTGACCTCTTTAAATTCTCTCTTATCACTTTCTCATTTTCTTTATATCTCTAACTGTCTCTATAATCCGAAACACTTTCTTACAAATTTCTCTCTTCCTTGCTCTTCCTTTTCTTCTTTCACACCTATTCAACACAATATACAACTATTGTGGAGTTAACATAAACCCTTTATATATAGCTTCTTCCACTTTCCTTTATAGCTCTCTTCTTAGTACAACCCTTCTCTCTCTATATATCTTCTCTAGATTCCAATCTAGAAAATTAGAGAGATAAAGCACACAACTTAAAGGTCTTTTTCTTGGGGCATTGTAGTATTACAAACTAAACAAAACGAAGAAACAAGAAAATGTCAAGCAGAAGACCAAGACAATCTTCGAGTGCTTCAAGCATCTCTGATGACCAGATTATCGACCTCGTTGGCAAGCTCCGTCAGTTTTTACCGGAGATTCGTGAACGGCGCCGTTCCGAAAAGGTATATTCCCATTTAACCTCTTCACATATAAAAAACAGAAAAAAAAGGAAAACAAAAAATGGGAGAAGACATATAAATCATACAAAAGAAACCAAAAAAAGTCTATACTTTTGACTCCTGACAACTTTTTTTGTTTTCCATTTTGAAGAAATTAAAACGTCTATAAAGTCATGTCTTGTGATGTCCGTACATGTATTTTTCATACTTGACTTGACTCTTAATGATGTTTGTTGAAAATGTGCAATCCTTGCTAACGCTATTATTTGTGCTCAAAACAGGTGTCAGCATCGAAGGTACTGCAAGAGACATGCAACTACATAAGAAAATTGCATAGAGAGGTTGACAATCTCAGTGACCGTTTGTCGCAGCTTCTCGACTCAGTTGATGAAGATAGCCCTGAAGCTGCAGTGATTAGTAGCTTACTCATGTAACCTTCCACTATATTATTTATCATGATTATAACTTCTTAATATTATATATTTTTTTAATTTTATCTATATATATATATATGTAATGAAATCTTGATCGTCCTTATCAAGCGACGTGTTTTAGCTTTTTATGAACTTCCGAATTTTTGTTCCAGCAGTTACATTAATTTCATAGTCAGTAGTATCCTAAATTTGTGATATTTATTGAATAAATAATGGACATTCTGATGACGAAAGATCGAGAAAAATGCAGGATGACTGGATGAATATGATATAAATATATATACTTTATCCATTTTCTTATAAAAATAGTTTAAAATTATTAATTGTTGGGTAAGCAACCGGCTCATATTTATTGCGTTTCTATAAATGACTATGACGTTGACGAAGTAATGAGACGTATCTACATTTAACGATGATATTTAAATGTGTGAAAAGCTATTGAGCATGAGTGAGTATACATGAATGTCCGACAAATCTTTTTGTAAATTTTTGGCGTATGGGCTGCCACGTAACTACGTTTGAAATGTCCCATGAAGACCTTTTACTTTGAAGAGAGATTCGTAATTTTCTAGAAAACATTTTGGAGGGAATTAAATGATGGTCCGCCAGTTTCTATTCGTTGTTATTATTTTTGTATATAGTTTCTTTAACTGAGAAAAATGCATCTGAAAAGTTATACTTCATTCTACTAAAAAAAGGTTTAAGGCTTCATTTTACGAAAACTTCGGACACCTAATAATATTGAGCCGGATAAATCAGACTTTTCTATTAACCTTCAAACTTTTAAAATTTTATTGATTTGAAAAATATGTTTAGTCAAGATGTATTTTACTATCTATCTTTACATTTTTGCCCGAAAAAAAAAAAAAAACCATTCCATTTTCGCTTTTTTCCCTCAAAATTATGTGTATGGTTTTTTTTTTATATATAAAGTTTTGTTGATTAAGACCATTTACATTTTAAGTACATATTTTATTTTACCAAGAGACTATAAATTAAAATTTGAGACATTTTTTTACGGTGAAAAAATAGACAGTAATTTTTTCTCCCAAAAGTTAAAAATAAAGAAATAATTGCTATACATTTGTTTCATTGTTTGTCACTTCACGAACATGAACATCTAACACATTTAGCACATTTCTTTGAGTAGATTCACTAATACTCCAAGTCACGCAGCAACAATGTGCTGAAAACATGCACAAAATCAGGCATAGGTGAAAAAGGTTAATTGAAGCAAAAAATGGATTTATGGGCCGGACTGGCCGAAGGGGCATAAAAATTAAAATTTGGAAAATAATCTTGGCTTAATAACAAAAAAAAGGAATCGGATTCTATTTATACTTTAATAAGTTCGTCATCATATTTATAGTACACATTGCAATTCCTGGAACATGCATCTCTCATGCACAAACCTTTAATATACATTACCAGTTTTGTTTTCGTCTACTTTCTTGCATACTTCTAGAAGCTAGCTTCTCGTCTTCACTCAACTCTCGTCCTCAACTGAGGATCAGCTTCACCGGCCCATCTCTACTCATGCAAAGTAGGCAACTGTCATAGGTCTAATATTAAATTTCAAAATAATTCTTAAGATTAAAATGCCTAATTTTGCCAATTTTTTTTATTAAAAGATTTTTTTCCTCTTTTGCTAGAGGCCTCAAAGATATTGAGACGGGCCTTAGATACCCAATGACATTTTTAGAAACTTTGCTTTTCACAACTTTATGAAAGAACAATTCTTCTTTCTTACGTGCCAGATGATGACAACTGATAAAGTATTTGTGAATGCGGTAATTTTCTATGTGTTATGGTTTTGGAGAATTAGATATTGTGTGGTGCAAGTATTATAATTTTATTTCTACCTCTTTGAAGATTATTACCATATTTATTGTGGATTAGCTCAGGACAATACACTTGGAGATATTTAAGCTTGAGACTAAACAAAAAAAAAAAGAAAAAGCTGTTCAAGAATGATAAACATGGTCATGCTAAGTGCTGGTCGGCATTTAGGAGTGCCCTACACAAAAATAAAAAAATGTTCCATTTTCACATATTAAAAAAAGTTATAACTAACAGTAACAAATATAAAATCACATTATAGACTTTTTACATATCTTAAAAAAAAAAAAAAAATCTTTCTACATCTATATTGCTGTAATATCCATGATCCAAATTTTTGGAAATATAGTGAGGGTGTCGATTGACACTAGTGATGGTGTTAATCGACACCAATTGCAAATAGGTTAATCGGTTCAATTTTAATTCTCCGGTTCGCGTGCTTGGTTTAGGCAAGCCCTCGAAAGCAAAGAAGAAAGAGAGTTTAATTCTTCCTTCGTGCTTTTAGCCGTTTTCACCCTTTTAGAAAGCAAAGAAGAAAGAGAGTTTCCAGATACTGTTCTTCAGGTTTTTGGTAGATCCTTTGTCCTGTGAGTGAGTTTTCTTCCTGGAGAGTGGGGATTCAAGGCTAGGGACGTGGTGGGAACGTTGTTGTTGTGCTAGCTTCGTTGTTTGGCTTATCTAAGCTAAGATCTCTGTTTTTGTGACTTTTTGTGTTGTTTGGTTGTTTCTTTTGGTTGTTTGTGAGTTTTTCGTGGCTCACGAGGCTTGGATTCGTAGTTGGGATCGTGTGGAACAAAAAGGAGAAGCTTGGAGGCAAGATTCGGAGGTTCTGTTCGAAGGAATTCGATGCTCGGTAACGGTGTCGGTCGACACCAACGCGAGGACGACTCAAGGACTTGACAAGTGTCAGTTGACACCATGTGGTGGTGTCGGTCGACACTGTTAGGGATTTGGGGAATGTCGAGCATGGTGTCGGTCAACACCAGATGACCAGTGTCGGACGACACCCTTCTGCAGCAACCGGTTACTTCATGTTGCGTCGTGCATTGCCTGGTTTGTTTTATTGTTTGTTGATTGTGGCATGAGAGATCTTATTGCTTGTGTGTATAGCCCAATAGATAGAAGGATTTCCTCTCTAAGTATTTCTGGTATATAGTTACGCCTCTCTTTTGTGTTGTGGCGCAGGTAAACGCAAAGTGTGATCGCGGAATCAAGGTTATGAAGAGGAGGATGTTTTAGAGGCTCGGTTGTTTACTCTATGTCTTTGTTAGGATGCTATAGTAGAACTTAGTGGTCTAGAACGGATGCCAGGGTTGTTGGATTTATGATTAGTTATGTTCTGGATTGTTGTCGGAATTGATATTATGTTATTTCTTTAATTGCTATTGATTAATGGAGTTGAAAATTTGTTATCCGCTGTTGTTATTATTTGGGGGTAGGTTGATAGTGATTATGAGATCACTAGATATTAGAATATATATAGAAAAAAATGGGTTAGGTTGTTTCAATTGCTTAAAAGATTTCTAAGTAAAAATAGCCTTATAAATATCTTACAAAAAAAAAGAAGTTTTTTTTTACATATATATTGCTTAACAGATTTTTCATTAGAAAATACCTTCAAAATTTAAAGCCCGAATCTTTGGTTTCAGTGACTTCCCTTGTGGGCCGGGCCTATTCATGCTTAGTGTTAGTTTGTCAACTGCTGCAAAACAAAATTCAAGGAACTAAGAGTGTTTGTAGAGGACATCACTCCAAAGCCCATTGAAGCTTTTGTCCAGTAGAAAACAATGGGCCTTAACAATTGAACAAAGCACAATGCAGCTTCTCCAACGGTAACAAAGTAACCTCTTTCACACCATGCATGTGCGGCAATTCGTACAGTCAAACTAGCATTTACAGCTAACATTACACCCAAGTGAAGAACAAATTCGATGTTTTTACATCTCCAATTCTATGCAAATGATGACACTTGTCAGGAATCAATCCAAACATAGTAATCCTTATTCTATTTTATACTATATATAGAATATGTGATATAATGAGTGAAGATAAGAATGAAGTTATCCTTTTGAGTCTTCTTTCTCCAAGTTTTCTAGGGATTTATCCCATGCTTTTATGGTATCATAGCGTCGATAATACGATCATGGCTACACTGATTCTTTTTCTTCCGCTCCTTTATCTATCTCATAGGTTGTGACTCTCAAGCTTACAAAGTCCAAATAACTTTTATAGAAAACTCAATTTTGAATCCTTTATTTCACCCTAAAATTTTACTCGGATATATTAATGGTTTGATTCCTCGACCAGCAGCTACTCGTTCTATCAATAATGGTCAAGGTCTGTCTAAAGAACCAAATTCGGATCGGAGTTCATGAAATGGGTCAGAAACGATTAACTAGTCATGGCGTAGATTTTTGGCTCTCTGTTTAAACCAGCGTTGCGAGTGGTCTATCGTATGGAAGACCTACGGAAGAGTATCTTAATGAAATGAACCAGATTTTTGATCAACATGATTCTATTGGCTTTCTTATGACTGAGTTAGAAAAGATATATGGATTACTTCCTGGTCTAGGCAAAGAGTATGAGCTGTTACTACTATCATAGAACACTCTTATGGATTTGTTGCCTGGTTCTTTAAAGTGATTCAGCTTGATGATAAGTTGAAAGCATACTTTACTGCTTCCACCGTTACGCCACATCTTGCCTTCCAAGCTGGAAAAGGCTACTTCGATAGAGGAGGATCTAATAACAGAGGAGGCAGGTCTGGATCTAGTGGTGGCTATCGAGGCAAATGAAATGATTACACCTTAGATCGCGGTTTCCAGCAGCATGCTAGTAGTCAGAATAGTGAGAACAATAATTCTTCGCGGCCAACCTCTCAAATATGTGGAAAGTATTACTCTCAAAAGCTACAATCATTACAATGAATCTTTTGTTCATCCGAAGTTACCTACTGATTTAGCTGCAATGAGGGTGTATGAGGGAGACCAGAACACAGGAAATAAGTGGCTTCTTGATTGTGGATCCAACTCACATTACTAACTCCACTGCAAATCTGCAACATGCACAATCTTATCAAAGCCACGATTCTGGAATGGTTGGAAATGGTTAGTTCTTGCCTAAGAACTCACATTGGATCTGTTCAACTTTAGACGTTGATAGTTAAATATCTTCCTCTTAACGTTGTGTTTGTCTGCCCGAATGTTACTTAGTCTCTTCTATCCATATCTAGGTTGGGTTCAGATTATCCTTGTTCTTTTAGATTTGACTTTGATGGTGTGCGTGTTAAGGACAAGCATACGAAGCAGCTCCTCCCAATCGAAAACCCGAATAAAGATCACTATGTGTTGAAACCTATTATTCTACAAGATAACTTTCTACTAGTGATGAAGTTTGGCACAAACGTTTGGAGCATCAGAGTGCAGAGGTTTCACAACACTTGTCAACTACTCAAGAGATATCAATAAATAAACGGACCAACAAGCTTTATAAAGCATACAGGCTTGGAAACTGTGCTCAGCTTCCCAAATTTTCTTCAAGTTTTGTAGCTAGTAAACCCCTTGAGAGATTGCATTGATATATGGTGTTTTTTTATCAGTTTTCAGTCTTTTAATCATTCTTATTTTATATCTTTTATTGAGTCAAAGTATGTTTTTAGAGTCTTTTAACTTTTTATCGAGTCTTTACAGGTTTTAGGGCACTTTGGAAGAAAATGAGCAATTATTGGTGAAAACAAACATAAAAGAAGTGAGAGAAGACAAAGGCTTCACAGAAGATTCTGGTGGTCTACTACCAGCTGTCTACCTCCCCTGTGATGCTTGACTGCTGGCTTTATCAACGATTATGGTGGTCTACTACCAGTGGTCAACCTCCCCTATGTTGCTTGATTGCTGGCTTTATCGAGGATCTAGTGGTCTACCACCAGCGGTCTACCTCCCATGTGTTGCTTGACCGTTGGATTTATTAAAGATTCTGATGGTCTATGACCAGCTGTCTACCTCCCCCGTGTTGCTTGACACCTGGTTTTTGGCTACTCAATCTGGTTTGATATGGTATTTTATCTCCTTTTAAATACTCTACACATGATTAGCAAATGACGTTTTATGCTATTTTTCACAGTTTTTTCTACACTTGAGATTAGAAAATACCTGAACCGTCTCTCCATACAAGTAGGATCTCCATATCCTTAATGCAAAAACAACTGCAGCCATTTCCAAATCGTGCGTAGGATAGTTTTCCTCATGCTTTCTAAGCTGTCTTGAGGCATAGGTGATCACTTTATCCCCTTGCATCAAAACGCATACTATGCCAACCCTCGATGCATTTGTGTAGACTGCATATGGTTGGTTTGGCTCTGGTAGAGCCAAAATCGGGGCTGTTGTCAACGATTCCTTCAATTTCTCAAATGCTTCTTCCACTTCCTTACTCCAAATAAACGGAACTCCTTTACCGGTAAGTCGCATCAAGGGTTTAGCTATTGATGAAAACCCCTTTACGAATTTTTGATAATATCCTGGGAGTCCTAAGAAACTCCAAACATCCGTCACCAACGTAGGTTTCGGCCATTCTTGAATCGCATCTATCTTCTCGGGATCGACAAATACTCCTTGCTCCGAGACTCGATGGCCAAGAAATCTAATTTCTCTCTGCCTGAACTTACACTTACTAAACCTTGCGAACAACCTTTGTTCCCTTAGTCGCTCCAACACTTTCTCTAAATGATGTTGATGCTCTTCGTACGAGAGTAAATGAGGATATCATCGATAAATATTATCACTAACTGGTCCAGATAGTCATTTCATCAATCGCGTGAATGCTGTCGGCGCATTGGTGAGCCCAAAAGGCATCACTATGAACTCGTACTGGCCGTCTTTATCGAAAACACAGTCTTCATTACGTCAGACTCAAAGATTGGAAATTTGTGATGGCATGAGGCTAAATCGATCTTGGAAAACCAAATTGCTCCCCTGAGTAGATCTAACAACTCGTCAATTTGCGGGAGTGGTTATTTGTCCTTGATAGTGATATTGTTTATCCCATGGTAGTCTATGCACAACCGCATACTCCCATCCTTCTTTTTGACAAACAAAATTGGGGTTCCCCATGGTGATGAACTTGATTGAATAAATCCCTTCTCAAGTAAATCCTCCAATTGAGTCTTTAGTTTGGCTAACTTGGTTGGGGCCATTTGATACAGCTCCTTAGCAATTGGAGTTCCACCTGACTCCAGGTTTATAGTAAAAGGATGACTTCTCGGTGGAGGCAATACTTCTAATGGCCTGAACATGTCTCCATAGTCTTTGACTATATCAATGTCCTCAACATTCAAATCTTTTATGTCACCTCCCCCAACAGTGGTAAGAGTGACAAGATAAACGCTCTCTTGCTCAATCAAGTTTCCAACTCTTATGGGCGATGCGAAATATGCCCCTCTGCTTGGGCTAATCCCATGGAAGATTAGAGGTGGCTCGCCTCCTCTCTCCATTATCACTCTACTCTTACTGCAGTCAAGCTAAGCTTCTTACCCTAACAGCCAGTCCATACCTAAAATGACTTTAAATCTGTTCAACAGCATAACAAGATGATTTGATGGGAGATTTGTGTCATGCACGACCACTGACACTCCTTTCAATATCCTCTAGGTCTCCAAAGGTGGTTGGTTACCAGCAGTGTGAACAATAACACTAACTTCCTCTTCCTCAAACCCTTTCTCAAACTGGTCGATCACCTCAGTTGTCACAAAACTGTTGGTCGCCCCAAAGTCGAACAATACATGCGTGGGGTTACCACCCACCAGTAATGTTCCTAATCCATAATAAAAAAAACTGCATGCAATACCAATCAACCAATCATATAATCACACAAACACACACAACAAGGAAGTTAGAACCCAAACAAACCTGTTATAGGACCTTTCTGAGATCCTGAAGGTTTGGCTGGCTCTATTCCTAAGGTATACACTTTAGCCGAGGTTTCTTGCTTCTTCATCAAGGGTTCCTTAACGGTCACCGCAAGCGAAGCTCGATTGGGAGGTTGGGCGTTTGGCTTGTTTGGATTCATAGGACATGAGGTCGCGTAATGGCCTATCTCACCGCAAAAGAAACATTTGACTAACGCACGTTTGGGAGACTTGGTTTCCACAATTGTCGGGCAGGATCGGGAAAAATGTCCGACCTGGCCGCACATATAACATCCCCTCGGGTCAATGTTTACTGCAGTACGTCCACCTTGGTTCACAACCATACCACCCTTACTACGGTTGATGTTCCGGTTTCCATTGATCTCTTGTTTGCTCCTTCGAGAATTCACCACCCTCCCTTGTGGCATCATCTCTTCCTTTTTCTCTTAAACCACTCTACCTTTTTCCAGTTTAATCCCTTCTTCAACGTTTTTGGCTCTCTCTGCAAGTTAGGTGACACTCGCATAGGTCACAACTTGTAGTCTACTCAAAATCTCTGGCCATAGTCTCGTAAATACTTGGCCATAGTCTCGAATGCTCCTTTCCCCTTGTTCTAGCCCTATGAATTGCTTCTCCAAGCGATCACGGGACAAAGGAGGAAAGTAATTGAGCTCGAACTCCTTCTTAAATATTTCCTAGGATATTGGTAAGTAACGATAGCGAGAAGCCTCCATTTCTCACCATGCTCCTGCATCTTCCTCTAGAAAATTAAATGTGATCCGCCTCCTGTACCCCTTGGGACATTCGGAGGTCTCGAAATGCATATCCTGATTGTGTAATCATCGGTTCGCTTGCACAGTGTTGGTCTTTCCCGTAAACTTTCGAACTCCTAAATATCTCATCATCTTCACGAGCTTCACAAACTGGCCCATTTGCATCTCAGCTTGGTAGTCTCCTTGATTTGGTTGCTACCGTTGTTGGATCATAAGAGTCAAAAGATTTTGAATTATTGAGAGAGTTCATTGAGTCTCAGACACTCTCTTCTCCCCATTGTTTCCTTCCTGACCTCTTTGCCCTCCCCTTGGCTTAGCTGGGTTTGGTTGTGCAGCAAACTGCTTGACATGAGTGTATTGCTGAGTTTGTGGATATGTAAACTCAGGCTAGTCATAACGCATGGAATCCATTGGACAATACCTTGGCGTATCTCTGGGATAATTCCAATTAAACATGTCACCCACGTTTGGTGTGTGGTGATCATGCACAAAATTATAGTTTGGCTCATCACCAAAATACGGACCCCATTCCTTTGGCTCAAACGATAGACTCCAATTCTCCTCTTGCTCTGGTGAAGAGTCTCTCGATTTAGTTCTTCCCGAACCTCGACCAGAAATCTGCAACCATTGATAGCAAGGTAACTTAATCCCATCTACCTAAAGTGCTGAACGAACTGGATTTCCTAAGTGCCCTTATGCGACCATTTTGACTCGATAAATCTAAAACAGTATGAGTCCTGCGAGGCATCATAACCATGCTCTGATACCACCGTTGTAACGCCCCCAAACCGTCCTATGACCGGGAATACCCTGAACGACCCTGGCAAACTACTTGGAAATAGTCACCAACGATTCGGTCGTGGTTCTAAAACCCATTTAGACCCTTAGCTAGTCCACTGGTGCTATTCCCTCCACTCTAGACACCACTTAGGCTTGCCAACCCTCATGATGCCCAAGTGTTGAGCCGACTCGGACTAAGTCATTATCAGACATTACTCGTACACACGAAAATATAAAACCGATTTCTTTCATTAAGTAAAAATATTCTACAAAGTTGACAAAAGGACTTTAAGAATTTCTGGCTAGGCCTAAAGCCAAAAAGATTATACATTTAGACTTTTTAAACAAAATTTTTCTTTCTTTACACAAAGGCACAAAAACTACTTCGTGCTCATATTGTCCAACACGCCCTCTAGCTTCCCTCTACTAGTTACCTGTAGGGCAAAATACTATCATAAGTAATCTTGGATTACTTAGTGAGTCTCAGGGGTCCCTACAGAGGATTAAATTCCCATCCCAACCCAAAGATGTCAAGAATCAATCACCACACCAACAATCAATCCGAGAAAGCATGCAGAAGGTAGTAAGCCAAGCAAATAACCATAAGCAAGCATTAATGCAATATGCAAAACTTGAATAACAAATAACCATAAGCCCGAATATGCTCTTTTTCTTCCCACCACATTTTTACACTCGGGTTACAACCACAAAGGCACGCAACCGGTACAATACACCAACTACACCGTCGTGTAGACAACCTCGACCAAGGTAGCGACTAAGTCCACCGAGCTCTTCGCAACAACATGCAACTCAATAACCAAGTCAAGGCTGCATGTTGAGACGGATCCACAAGGAAGATCAGCCACATGCTAGTCGGACCTGCAGTCACGAACGCCACTCACTTAGACCATCCACAATTGATACTTAAGTTTATAGTCTTAAAGAACATATAAACAACAAGTATTAATACTTAACCTAACATGAAATAGATCAAATGAACAGATCAAAGATCCCGAACATGATCTACCATGGAATTCACCTCAACACTTTACTAAACAAATTTAGATGCAAAACTTCAAGAAAATCTACTAAGAGAATCAAGAAGATGCAATCTAAATGCACATGCAAACCAAATCTAGAACGAGTCTCCCAACTTCGAACTAGATCAGATCAATGCTCCCTGAACTCACAGATTGTTGAAGAACTCAAGTTTCTCCAGCTAAAACCTTGCTAGCTTTGACACTTCTCGCAGACGCAGCAAACAATCGTTCCAAGTTTCTCACAATTAAGCAGAAATCTCACAACCTTTCTCTACTCTCTCCAACAGCCTTTGGACTTAAACTCTCTCTTTCTCTTCTCCAAAAATGAGAATAAGAGTGAATATTTATAGAGAGTGTGGGCGAGCTTCTATGGCCATAAAAAGAGGTGAGGTGTCGCCACCACATTTCTCCACTCCAACACTTGTCATTTTCGTGGTGGCCAAATAATCCACACTTTCACCATTATCAACGAGTCTATATTGCCAATGATCCACTAGATACAAAATTTTAAGAATTACAAAATAAGTTTATCAAAAAGTTGATAGGATTCCTTTTTACGCCCGACATAACATCTTTGCATTTAGTCATGATTTTCCGATTGGATTACCATGCAAAGTGATTGATATTATACCTCGAAGCCTACAACTTCTTGTCATTTCCTTCAATGTTTGCAACTCTTTCCGCCTCTTGGCGAGACAAGCTACCTTGAGTCCAGCGGCTTCTTTTAATTTGATTATTATTTGAAATCCTGGATAATGCAATTAACCCCATGTAAGCAGAGAGAGAAGTTATAAACTCTCTTGGGGGATGAATAATATCTCGAATGACTTTCTAGTTCTCGACAATATTTTTTGTTTGCAAAGATTTCATTCTGTGAAAAGGATAAATTATGCTCAGTCTAGGACAACACCCCATTTTTAGTTATCAACAGCAAAATCGAAAGCTTAATTTCTCTTAACTATTCATTTTTAAATAATGTCCACATTATTTAGAGTGTGAAACACCATACCTTACCTAATGACCTTGTATATTAAATAAAGAAAATTTAATATGCGTACATAACTATGTATATTAAATAAATAAAAAAAGTCAATATGTGTAAATAACTATGTATATTAAATAAAAGAAAAATCAATGAACTTTGATGTTAATACAAATATTTGACATATTCATATTAGAAATTGTTTGAAATTAATACTTAATGAGTTAAATATTAATATATTTACTTTAAATAAATATTCAATAGAACACAAGAGTTTTGCATATCTATAAATGAATCAACTTTTAGAATAAGATTTGGCGCATTAAACATTATTATATTCATTGGCGCAAGCTATCAAAGATATATTCAATTAATGTATTTAATAAAATAGAAGTACATTTCAAGGTGGAATCAGAAAATTGCATTTACTTAATTTAATCTTCACATTACGGTTTACCCTGAACAAATACACTTTTTGTTCCTCCAAGTCTCCCAACATGTATGCTTATATGACAATTAAAAAGGGAACATCATATAAGAAGAGTTTGACGTATCGACAAAAAGAAAAGCTCTAGAATTATGACAATTCCCCTTTTCTCCGGTCATATTTTGTTAGCTGACAAATACACTCAGCTTTTAAATATATGAGTCAAACATAGATGTAAAAGCATGACTTGAATTTCAAAGAATAGACGACGACAACAACAACACTTTCTGAATCAAAAACCTCTTTATGTACAACAAAATCTTTAGAGGCAAGAAAAAAAAAACTCTCAATCACTCAAAACACAAATTTTGTAAAACAAACATAAATTTAAGGTTCCCTTTTTTATGTATGCATGTAAACTAATCACAACAAACAGGACATCTAATAAGACCATTCTCATTACAATCAGGACATGTTTGAAACCCATACTCTCTTTCTTCCTTTACACTTTCATCATCATCCTCTTCTTCATCCTCATCGTCTTCATCTTCATATTCATAGTACACTTTGCAGCTCCCTGAACATGTCTCACACGGCACAAACCTTACATCTCCACAAGCCTCGCATTCTTGACCATTACCATTTTGGTTTTCTTCCACCCTCTCGCAGCCTTCAAGAAGCTTCTCCAACTTCCCATCTTCATTCAACTTTCGAATCTCCTCTGCTCCACCAAGATACTTCCTCCCCAAGAAAACTCTAGGCAATGTGATCCCAACGCCATTGTTGAACTTATCCCCTAGCAGCTCCTTCAACTCCTCCTTGAAACCCGAATGCATGGATACATCTCGCTCATCCACTCTAATCCCTAGACTTTTTAGTATAACCCGGACATCGCAGCTTTCCTCATATGTCTTCCTTATACCTCTAAGACTTGTGAAGTAAAGTATCACTTTCTCTTTAGCAACAACACATTCTCTTGTTTCATCCAAACACTCCTCCTTTTCATCAACAGAGAAATTAAAACTTGGATTCAATCTGAAATCGTGAACCGAAATGTGAAACGGATGATCAGAAGGAAGTTCTTGAAGCGATTTCCTAAACGAAGAAATGATCTCAGGATCAAAATCTTCAAACCCTTCTGCTTCCTCCATTTGAAGCCAAAGCGTCTCACCGTTACCATTCGACTTAGGTCGTTCGCAATCACCATTACGTGAAACATTAAACGAAAAGCTCCTCACATGATTTGGTGATCGTAAAGGACTAAGATTGTCTTCAAGCCCATCCATCATTTCCCATGTATTAATCGTTTCAGGCTCCCCCGGAGGCGTCTCAATCGGTGTCTTCGGCACAACCTTTGGGATCTTCTCATTCATCATACTTGACCAAACCTTCGCCTCCATAAGCTTAGCCTGCAATTCCAAATTCATTTTCTCCTTATCAGACTTCTCTCTGACCACATTTGAACCAAACCCATTACCCGTTTTCGCAGATTCCTCGGAAAAAAGCTTATCGCTCAAGTCTGCCAAGTGTTTGTGATTATGCCCAAAAGAAGAATCACATAGCTTCAGAGATCCAAGGCTAGAGGAACTTAGAGCCACCATGTGACAGCTATCTTCAGAGTTTTGTGGTTGGTGATGCACAGATTGGCTTCTCGGTACGTCTACCGGAGAATACCCTCGCTGGCAATGAACACAACGCTTACTACGATGCTTGGAACTCGCACAACCCATAACTGATCTCAAAATCAAAAGCACAAAAAAAATGGATTTGGGGAATAAAAAGTTGGATTTGGAGACAAGGATTTTGTGAAATCGAGATGAGTTATGTCGAGATTTGTGAAAAATAATAGCTGGAAACAAAAAGCAAAAAAGATTTCAAAGATAAATCTGAAATAAAAATTAAACCTTTTTCTTTTTCTCTTCTCTGGATTTGAGATCAATCTCCAAAAACAGAGACCAAAACAGAGGATTATGGATTCTAAGGGAGAAAAAATTAAAGAACGAGAAAGAGAATGATTTTAACAAAGAGAACACAAGAACATGTTGTTCATCATTATCATCATGATGATCATCGTCTGGGTTTTACAAAGTCTCTCTCTCTCTCTTTTTAAAAAGTTCGAAGAAGGAAGGAGAGAATGTCAAAGTTTTTTTAGAAAAGTTGAATAATTTTTCTCAGATATTAGATTTTATTTATTAAGTGTTTTTTTTTTTTTTTGGTCACACAATTTGGTAATTTTTTCAATTTGACTCCTTCTAGTCGTGTTTTAAGGGTACGTGAAGGCGCGTGATAACATGCTCCTTTTTCAGATAAAACTTTTTTGGATTGCTTAAATTAGGAATCATATCTACCATCATTTACTGGATTTGATATTTAATTTTATAATTTTCTAGGAATTTATTTTGGTTTTATATCTACTAACTGTGTGATAGTTATTAATGGCCGGCTTAGTATTTCAAAAATTCATAAGAATTGTAGGTAAGGTTTAAGGATCACCACAAATTATTTCTATATTTTTTTGATATATTTATTAATTAATATTATATATATATATGGATATCCATGATAAGATAGAAATTAATCAAAAATTAAAATAAAATATAAAATAAATAGCAAGAGAAATTTGTTTACTAATATAGAGAGGTATATAAAATAGTATACATAAATGGTTTGCTTATATATAGAAAAGTCTCCTTATATATTGTATTGATAAATTCTATTTAATCAATTATTTTCATTTTAACATTATCACATTATTCAAGACTTTGGATATATATAAAATAAATTACTAAGGTTTAAAACATTATCTATTAAAAATATGTATTTAGTTACAGCAGACATATTTAATACGTATAATTAAATACACTTTAAGTAAATTTATGAGACTCGGGTATTCATTTATATACATAAAGAAATTTTGACTTATCACAAACATAAATTACTTATCAAAACGTAAAAACAGTTTTGACTTATCAGAAATTGTGCTACCATTGGTAGCTACTCGTAATTTGTTATAGGCAAAAAAAAGTTTAAGAGCACATTTTGACACTTACATAAACTACTATTTTGCCTATAACAAATTGGAAGACTTTATTAGGCGTTAAACCGACGCCTAGACGACTGTTTAAACCGCCTAAAATCACATATATTTTGATTTAATATATTATTTAATTTTTAATTATGTATATTTAAAATTTAAATTTTTACATTTATATACATAATTATAAACCTTTATATGTTGTTGATATCAATTAAAAAAATATTTTTTTTCTAATTTTATTTATGATTTATTACTTTTAACTATCTAACATATATTTGTATCTATAATATAACATATATAATGTTTTATGTTGAAAACGCTTAAATCGCCTAAAATAGCCTAGACCCCGATTAAGCGTTCGAGGCGCTAGGCGTTGGGTCACCGCCTAGTTACCTCTTAGCATTTTCTTGAACATTGGCAAAAACATGTGCAACTAGTCTAAGGACATCGAGAAATCTACGAGTAGCTACCAATGAGTGTGGTAACTTATCCACGCTCTCACATTTTTCATCCCACTGAAAATCCTTGTTCCCCGCATAAAAGTTGATAAAACGGTAAGCATCTATCAGTTGATCAGTCGATGAAACGATTTGAAGTCTATGATGCAACATGACAATCACTATATATCCTTCTTGTTTTTTTGATGAAAGAAATTTGATTACAGTGAGAATCTTTTTCAGATTGGCTTCAATCCCTGTCTCAGTAACTATGTATCCAAGGAACTCTGTTGACGCGATGCCAAAAGTGTACGTACCTGGTTCAAAATTCATTTAGAACTAATCCTATATATTGAAACAACCCCTCATATGGTCAATATGATTCTTTACGAATAGAGATAAATTTGATAAGCATGTCGGCAATGTAAAATTTCATCTTATAACAAAGGATATCAACGAACATATTATTGACATGTCGCTGGTAGTTTGTACTGAGGTTTTCAATCCAAAGTGCCTCAGTTTTTACGAATAGGTTCTATTGTCGGTTATGAAGATGATTTTCTCTCATCATTGGTTTTATCTTTCTTTTTCCATCATAGGTTTGTGTAGAGCTCATCGGACTTATGTTGACGGGCTGAATATGACCTTAGTGGTTTATTCTTGATTTGAACCAAGATAATCTGAGCAGAGGCGGAGCTAGTGTACAACCATGTGAGTTAAATGATCCTGGTGAATTTTTAAAATTAGTTAAATTTTTAGGGAAAAAATCAAATTAACCCTTTTAAAATAGCACAATTGACCCCTATAAACTTTTTTTGACCTTGGTAAACTGATTTCTTTTGTAGAGTCCGCCACTGAACCGGATGATTCTAAAAATTCGTCATATACAAAAATCATAAAAAATTCATATAAAGCGATCTTAAAAATCAATATTTTTGTTTGTTTATCTTGGTTTTTTGTACCTCTACTTTATACCATGTTAACTATGTTTTTATCGCTTACTACTTTCTTCACCTGAAATTTTTTTGTATGGCATTGTGTTAAAAGTCATACCTATTATTTTATTTTAGATTTCGTCCTAATCTTTATTCTATCTCAAATCCCAAGTATGAAAACTCTTCTTGGTTACTTTTTTTTTGGTTTTTATTTTGATAAAAGTCTCTTCTTACTTCTTTAAACAACAGATAACATGTATAAAGATCCATAAATGAAACAATGGACATAGACATTTAAAATTAATTATACAGATTCATGAATTCAGCTAAGGTTAAACAAAATGTATAGTGTCTTGAGTAGTTCGTGCTAGATTCTCGTGGTTTACTCTCGGCATAAATGCCTTGTAAGATAGTTTTTAGTTAGGCCATGTTACAACAACTAAGAAGGTTTTCAGGATCAAATATATAAAGCTAAGTATTTATGAAGTATTTAGAGAATGATTATCAAAAGATATAATAAAGATCTTTATATAAAGCGAGAAGCTTTTATTATTTAAACACTTAAAGAATTACAAGGATTTTTGTTATTTTTACTCAAACTCACTCTCTCAAGCTTGAATGAAACTCTTCACCAGCCCTCGCTATTTATAGTAGAAGTCTTAGGAAATATTACATAGAACATTCTTTAAAATATTTTCATACTTTATTTTACAACATCATATTTATTCAACTCCTCTCACAACCATATACTTTCACATCATATTTTGTCTTTTATTTATCATACATGTTTTCATGATCTATCACACACTTGTGTCACACTTATTCCCATGTCTCCAAAAGAGAGGCGACGTCCATCTTATCTGTTGTCGTCTTTTTTCGCTCTTTGTGGCGTCTTGTGACATAGATCTTTTGGCCTATAATGTATCGCTTTATCTTATATTTTTTCCTTCAATTCTATACACTAAATGATCTAGATTAGATTATTGCCATGCGTATTGATCATGGAAGCCTGCTAGCACTTGTCGTATTTCTTCTACCAATCCTAACGGATAGACGTGTCTGTTGGGTCAGTGCACTATGTGAGGACAACAAAGATTGGGGTCAGTGCTATTTGCTTTGTGCATTGATGAAAGTTCCCCAAGTTAAAAGCGTCATTATTGTAGCTTGTCTCAACGTTTGCATCATATTTCTTTATGATAATGATTCTGCCGTCTTGTTCTTCTTGGATTGTAGTGATCCTGAACGTGACAAGTATTTCCAGCTCAGGCTGTGCTCGAACATGTTCTTGCCACTAGGTAACATCGTGAACATCATGAGCCATTTGTATAGTAAATTATAATGCGTCTTTCGTCTGGTCAATATTCATTTCTCCAAGTGTTGGACTTTTGTGGATGAGGAATGTAATAGTGTATAAATCTGCCAAATACTAAAGTAGGTGAAACAACCCTTTCCGTTTTTTTTTTATATTATAATCTCTAGTGGTTTCATACCCACTCGCAAACTAACATCAATAATCAACAGCGGATAACCAAACAATTCCATTAGCCAATAAAAAATCCAACAATGAAATCATCAAATAACCAATCAAGTAAATAACAAATTCCAACATCCTACAATGTTCTATCAACTCAACTATGGAAACTTAACAATAGCTAGACCACAATCAATCAAGCCTCTAGAACATCTTCCTCCTCATCGCCTTGATTCCATGATTACACTTTGCCTTTACCTGCACCACAACCACAAATTGAGATGTATGAGTATGGTCATAAATACTCAGTGAGGCTATCCTTCCATCTACTGGGCTATACACACAATCAAGTGAGATTCCAATGTTAAGCCACACAAATAACACAAAAAACACATCAAACCAGGAAACAAACACATCAAACCAGGAAACAAGTGTCGAATATGGTGTCGACCGATGCCATATTGGTGTCGATCGACACTCCTCCTTGGTGTCGACCGACACCAAACTGGTGTCAATCAACATTGACTCCGCAGACGCGATCTGTTCAAAGCCGAACGTCGAACCTCTATTTCCAACCATCTCTAATCCGTCCCAAACTCACCCATAAGCTTGAGGAACCTATAGAAACCATAATAAAACCAACCCAAGCAAGAAAACACCACAAACAAAATTAAACAAGCAAAACAAAAGAGATCTCAGGCTTAGATCAGCCATGAAGATCTGGCTCAAAAACGATGAATCCAAAACCTTAAGAAGCTTCTCCTTCGTTCCCAATAACAGCACTCCCTTCCACAACAACAGATCTCACCAAAACAGTCAAGAAAAACCAAAAAAACTCTAAACTCACAAGCTCTCTCTTTCTCCCTCTGTTCTTTCGGAAAACGGCGACAAACACACTAAAACCCTCGACTTAGATCGCTTCTCCGCTTAAATACATACTATGGAGATTCCACTTAAACCCAAATAAACCCAAATCAACCCAAATCAACCCATATCGACAAAACAAATCAATTCGGTCGAACTGGAATTTGCTGGTGTCGATCGACTCCCACCTCCAAAACACACTTTTTGGTTAGCGGGTGTTACAGTAGGAGGTATGCTTCTATAGGGAATCAACTGTAATGAATAGTAGTGAGGAAAGGATAGGCTGGATGATAAAGGAAGCCAAGAAGTGGATGTTGGTTAATACAATATGTGTATATTAAGTTTCATGAAACCATGCAGTGTCTCCAGCCCTGTATAGATCAGTAAGTTGTCGAGCAACAATTCTCTTAGTCCATGCGGCATATCGACGATCATTCTTCGTAGATTATATTCAGTTGGATTGTCTGGAATGAGGATGTAGATCATTGGTACTATTGTTGAAATCTGTCACTGAGTCCTGGAAAGAAAGTCCAGGAGGAAGTTGTCTTTTCTTTTGATGTGTTTGACATCAAATTTCCATTAGGAAAACCAACTTTCCCACCTGAATAATTGAGCTTGTGATAGAACTTTCTGCATGAATTGAATCATTTTTGGAAAGGATGACATGTTCATCTCAATGAGGAAATTTTTCACACCAAATAAAACTCAAATTTTGTTATTCCTCTTTTGACTGCGAGTATCTCCTTATAAGTAGAATGGTAGTGTTTCTCGCTATCTTTAAGAACTCTATTTTTGTAGCCACATATATGTCTTTTTTCCCTTCTCTTCTCTCATCTTCCTCTAAGAGTACTGTTCCCCAATAGCAATCACTTGCGTCCGTCAGCAGAATCGTCTTTCCTTTTGCTGAGATTTTCAGAGCTAGTAAGGTCATAGAAATTTTCTTCAATTCCTTTACTGCTTCTGTGCATATCTGGCTCCATTTCTTGTGTTGAGGAGAGAGAACTGATCTATGTTTTACAAGACCATGGATGAAATCCGCCATATATTTGACAATTCCCTGAAACTATTGGACTTGCTTGAAGGATCTGGAAACTCATTGAGCTGGGTGGCAATGGGAGATTGAAGGTTGTATTCACCTTTAAAAATGTGCATGTCCAGAAAATCAAATTTCATTTCTCCAGTCACCATCTTCTTTTCAGATAGCATAATACCGTATTTTTGTAGGATACAATGAATGTGCGCCATTAATGATGTGTGGGAAACTTTGTCTGACAAGAACATAAAATTATCATCAACGTACACCATCGCATTTGGGAGGATAGGCTCAAATATCTTGACCATAGCCTTCTGGAATAGTGAAGGGGGTATCTTAAGTCCAAAAGGCATGACTTCCCAGTTGTAACGGCGATCTGGTACACAAAACCATGTCTTTGGTCTGTCTTCTGGTTTGATAGCAGCCAAAATCCCCCTTTTAAGTTAAAATTTGAGAAGATTTGCGCTTGTGGAAGTTTTTGGAATAAATCTTCTCTCTTCGGCAAGGAAACTTGTCGTTTGCAAAAAAATGGTTGAGTGGTTGGTAGTTGATGACTAATCTGAGTTTTCCTCGCACTTGTTAAGCTCGTTTGTTGACATCAAATGCTTCACATGACCAAGGTGAAGTGGTCTTCTCAATGAGGTCTTGTTTCTGGAGTTGGTCAATTTCTTCAAGCGCAAGATTTTAGTGATCGTTGTTCATTCTTGGGTGGCTTGCTTTGGTTAGGTTGTCATCTTCATTATTCTTGAAGGGTAATCTCCGAATGAGAGGTGGCTTAGGACGTCTTTGCAATATTTTCTTTCACGATTAAGTATCTCCATATGGTACAGATGAGACACTTTTGTCCAAGGTAGTAGATGGTTTTTGTGCTTGAGAGCTTTCGGGTTCCATGAAAATCTCTGAAGGATATGAAAAACATCAAATCCAAGTATAAAGTATTTTCCAGGGAGTTCAGAACCATATAATTTGGATTTAATCGTATTTGGGGAAGAGTTGGATGTAGATTGTCTTGTTTATAAGAGAGATGTGGAATATCTGGCCGTTTGCTGATTTGAAGGCTATTGAGCATGAATTCCAATGTGAGGCTAGGAGGAGGTCTCATTTGATGGTGGGTGAGGCAGCTCCAGTGTCAAAATAGGTTATGATCAGTATTGGTTTATCATAATTGGTAGAAAAGATGTAGATCTTGGCATTTGGAGATGGTTGGTTTAGATACACCAATTCTTCTTGATATGGTTGTTCCACTTTCCAGAAATCTTGTAGAGGTCGATCACCATGAATTGGTCGTCTTTCTCGCTGTCATCTTCGATATCTTCTTTTTATGATTCATCTTTAAACTCCATACCCATTGCAAGAATGTATCATATGTTGGTTCATCATCAATAGAAAATATGGATTCAATATCCGAGTCATCAATATCTTCAACTTGTTCTAAGTAGCCATGGAGATTGTCTCTCTTTTTCTTGTTAGGACACTTTTTTTGCATAATGTATTTTCTTCTTTCAGATTTAACATCTATCTGATTTCTTGAAACCTCTTTGAGTTTTCTTCCTGAGAAATTTCTATTTTTTTGGAAGATAGTTTTCCATATCTCTTCTGCCACTTACCTTTAAAGCTCATTTCTTTTCCATGACTTGTAGAACAATGGCATTTCTTGTCTCTGCATTTGATTGTGAAATCTGGCCGATCACATGCTTTTCCAAGAAGTTTTCCTGTTCTGGAAGTTGTTTGAAGAACTTCTGGTTGTTGCATAGCTTTTCAAGGGCTGACAAAGATATGTGATATATATCTCCAAGTGAAGCTTGGTTGAGAAGCATATTCTTGAGAAACAATTTTTATGACGTCTCATTTCCAAGTGGTTCTGGAAGTTAATTCATGTACGCCTGCTTAAGGTTGACATCATCTATCCCATTCAGGGCATAAAATCTCTTTGACATTCGCTCATAATGTCTTTCAATATCCTTCCTCTTGAAGGACCAGCATATCATGCTAAGATATTTTTCTCTCGCTTGGACAGTATAGTGATTCCATGTGCCTAGAAATTCATTGTGGATATATCCCACCAAGGCATCAACTGTTGGAGATTATCGGATTTTCAGTTGTCGATATTGACCTAGGCTTATAAACCATTGCCTGAGGCGTCCTTGGAATTTAAATACCAGTTTATTGATTGATGTAGGTAGAGTGGCTCTTGGGTTAAGAAGTTTTTATGTCAGTCAAGCATTCATCTCGTATACTTTGTCACACTATTTTGAAGGGGGGACATCGTCAAAAGAGAAACCTTTATGTGGTTCTGTAATAAAACCGCATATTTCCTTCTATTTGAGTTCATCTAGATTCTTGAGTCTCTTCATATACGTTTTTGCCTTCACTATGCATGTCTTCTTCGACCACAATAGGTTCAACAATCATGAATGTTGAGATTTTGGCCTCATATCCTCATCCTTTAGTGTTGTTGGTGTCCTTTTGATAACATTTTTTTTGCTTAGGCCCCTTTTCTGTTTTGCGACTTTTTCGAGAAAAGTAGTAATTGGATTAGCATGCTCCACCATTAATTATTCTCTGCTTTTTTCGGGTTGGTCTTGAGATTTAGATTTCTTGGGAAAAAGCTTGGGTGGTTCAAGTGTAGCTTCCTTTCCTTTTCATTTTTCTATTGGTTTTTTCTTTTTGGTGGTTTGTTGTTCGGAAACAACTTTTTTTGGTAAGAAATAGGATGCTCCAAATATATTTGGATCTTGGGAAAATGACAAAAGTTGTGTTTGGGCTATGTAAGGTGGTGTGTAGATGGGATATGGTGTTAAAAGGTCATATGGCATTGGGGGTTGGGTTTTTTGTTGCTTTTGTAAGGAGTTTAACTGGGCTTTGAGAGATTTAAGTTCGGAATCCTTTTGAGACATGAGGGGAGTTTACGGAGACAGTAGGTGCAAGCTTGAGGAGTTCTTGGTGGAGAGAGGTTATCCTTTTAGTAAGTTCTTTAATAAAAAAGTCCATGATGGTTATCTTTTCAATGTTTTGGCGTTCTCCGACTACCATTTCAATGTTACTTCTACGACGCTGACCTGCTTCACTTAATCATTTGGATTCTTAACATTCAGATTCAGATTTTCCATGAGTGCTTTATATTGTTTTCTTCAAACTCCTTGGATGGAAATGGTGAATCCTACTGAGATGAGGGTCCAGAAATATAACTTAGTTGCACCTCTTCTTGGTCAAGTGTTGTGGGAGTTGAGCCACCATAATACAAAACATAGTATTCAAAATTCTTGCCACTTTTAAAAAGGCTAATTTGTGGCTCTCCGGAGTCCGGACTCGTATCATTATTTAAGAATTTGTTGTGAAGTTTTCTTCTTTCTTCTATGCTTTGGGGTATCATCATCATCAGATTTATCTACTAGACAATGTTGGCAATCACAAACATAAAGAATTTGTGGCTTGATTTATTTTCAGATGTGTAAATGGGATCTACTGCGAAAGTTATACTAATTACTAAACAATGTTTTGAACTAAATATATAGGATTTAAGAAACTAAATTCAGTTGCAGCTTAGTTTTCATAAATACTAAATATTTATTTTCTTTTGGTTTTAATATGTACTAGCAGATATCCTGTGCTTTAAGCACGGGTCAACATTAAAAAAAAAATTCTAATATAATAATAAAAATTATTGTTATATATATTTTTTAAGTTATTTTGTTTGAGATAATATTTATTTTAATTGTTCTATAAATCTATTAGTCTTTTTGAATACTAATTATTATATAATATTATAATATTTTATTTTTTGACGTATAATACAGTTTTATATTGTTTGTTTGTTGTATTTGTATCATTATTTTGTGAAATATGAAGTAATAGTTTTAATATTATAATTGTGAACAAATAAAAATTATTAATTTATCATCTATATAAATTTAGTTTTACCAAACCGTCAATGTGGAAATTAAAACACACATTTTTCTTAGATTGAGTAATATATCTTCGTTTTAAAAAATTCAAATCACAACATATGGAGATTTTTTTTTGCATTTTACTAATCATAAGTATTATATGAAAATTCCAAACAATTTGTAAATAAAAGAAAGTAAAATCTTAACAAAATCTTCGAAATTTAGTTATTAAAATAATTATATTGTGTGCTTGGATATAAAATCTTAGTTTTTGAAATTCTGATTCGTTTATATTTAAAAAAAATATATTTAGTAATTGTCGTCAATAATTTATTAGAGAGAGAAAATATATTTTTTTTTATTTTTCTAGATTTTTTTTATATTTGATCTGGCAGTTTTTTTATTTTTTAATTAATTATCTTTATTAAATTAATTAACTAAGCTTAATTATGTAGTTCTAATGGCAATTGAATGTAATTTTTTAACACATTTTAAGGTTAGTTTCATATTTGTACTTCCCAATTAATATAGTAGGATACTCTAACACAAGTTGAATAGTGACCCTATTTATAGTTATAATTATTTTCGCCATCTGTTATTATGATCATAACTCATACAATTATATAATACATTACAATTAACCCGTCGCATGCGATAAATATTTTAAATAATCTGATTAGAGTATATGTAATTTTTAACTGATCTAATTAATTTTAGGCAATTTTTACAAATAGCACCAACTTCAAGTTATAAATATACTTGATTTTAAACTATAGACTTGACTTTAAGTTATATATACTTGATCAACTTCAAATTATATATCCACTTGATTTTAAACTATATGACTAATATGATGAACATGCTAAACTATTATATATATACTTGATTTTTAAACTATATGACTAATGTATGCCCAAAAAAAATGACTAATAATGACAAACATGCTAAACTATATTCCTAATAATTTGTAAGTTAAATTTTCAGTTCAACATGTTATATTAACATTATACAATACATAAAGCTTCTCATGTTTTTGTGTGGATGATCGTCTCTTTGTTTTTATATCTTACTATATTAATTGGGAAGTACAAATATAAAACTAACCTTAAAATATGTAAAAAATTACATTCAATTACCATTAGAAAAAATTAATTAAGTTTAGTTAATAAATTAAATAAAAATAATTAATAAAAAAAAAATAAAAAACGCTGGCAGATTAAATATTAAAAAATCTAGAAAAAGAAAGAAAATATATTTTCTCTCTCTAATAAATTATAGACGAAAATTACTAAATATAGTTTTTTAAAATATAAACCAATCAGAATTTCAAAAACTAAGATTCTATATCAATGTACACAATATAATTATTTTTAATAACTAAATTTCGAAGATTTTGTTAAGATTTCAAATTATGATTTTTGTATCATCTTTATTTTCTTTTATTTACAAATTGTTTGGAATTTTCATATTATACTTATGATTAGTAAAATACAGAATTTTTTCTGCATACGTTGTGATTTGAATTTTTTAAGACGAAGATATATTACTCAATTTCAAAAAAATGTGTGTTTTAATTGCCACATTGGCGGGTTGGTAAAACTAAATTTATATAGATGATACATTAATAATTTTTATTTGTTCACAATTATAATATTAAAACTACTACTTCATATTTCACAAAATAATGATGTAAATACAACAAACAAACAATATAAAACTGTAATATACGTCAAAAAATAAAATACTATAATATTCCAAAATAATTAGTATTCAAAAAGACCAATAGATTTACAGAACAATTAAAATAAATCTTATCTCAAACAAAATAATTTAAAAAATATATATATATAACAATAATTTTTATTATTCTATTAGAAATTTCTTTTTAAATGTTGACCCGTGATTAAAGCACGGGATATCTCCTAATTTTAGTATTATTTCTTTATCAGAGTTTTTGACTTTATAATGTCAAAAAAATAATATAAAACACGTTCATGATGAACATATATTTCGTACACCCGTTTGTGAATTGCATATGGTTGTAAATGAGTTTTTAATAGCAAATAATAACTTAATATTTTGATATTTATTTTTATAAATAAATATATTACATATAATAATTTTAAATTTGATATCTATTCGAAATAAGGATAAAATTATCTAAATTTTACAAAAAACGTTATATTGTCAAGTGTACGTACTTCCAAATTAATAATAAGAGAATTTCTCTATCTTAGAAATTTCCGGACATTTGCAGGACACTGTCATCCAAAATAACACGATTAGTCTCAATGCTAATGATTAGTACAATTATAGTTTTTGCATGATCTAAAATTCTGTGAACATGCACACAGTACAGCACAAAAGCCACGAACTAAGTAACAAAGAGAATTAGACGTATAAGAAAAAGTAACCAATAGAAATAGTAAAACTTTGAAAAGCAAAATTAGTGCTAATTTTGTTGAATGTGTTGCAAATTGCTATCAAACAAAGATGTAAATCCAAATCTCAGCCTCAATTTCAGGATTACTGCATCTATGCGTCGTACTCTTCATATATATATTTATGCATATATAAGAAAACGACAACAAAAAATAAATATATAACTATACCCCCCTCGATTTTAGTCTCCGATATTAAAATTGTGTAGTTTGACTCCGCACAAAGTCGACTAGTAAATGTGATCTTATTGTTATATCTTAATGCCAATAAATTTGTATATAGCATTTTCTGAAAATAAGTTGTAAGAGTATATAAAATCATGATTTTGGAGAATTTGATGGGATTTAAGAAATTTAGAATTTTGATAGATTTTAGGGAAGTTCATATGATTTTCTGTAAAATTCTTTCAAATCTCACCTAAAACCATGAGATTTGGATTTCTCTATTTTTAACTAAACAAATCCTCCGGAATCCTCCAGAATCCTAAAAATTATTATTATCCTAATTCACAAAACTGTTTTGAATAACAGTGGATTTTAAAGTAGATATTTAAATCATCAGTTCAATAACAAGAGATTTTAGTGGATTTTAAAGTAGATTATTAAATCATCAGTTCAATAACAGTGGATTTTAATAGACTTTTTAAAATTCATGATTGAATAACATAGAATTTATAAATTTCACACAAATCATTTAAAATGTCAAGTTGAATACACTCCCTTAATGCTTGAATACAACTAACGATAACTACAATAGAAACTATAAATTAAATAGCTAGCTAATACTGTTCCGCATCAAAAGAGAAAGAAATTTCAAAGTTATTTATTAATCTTCCAATATATATTACTGATACATGTAATTCAAATTAAGACGATGTTGGAGTCTCTATAAACTTTGAAAACATGCTTATTCACAAATAATCTAATCTTACAAATACAAACTTCCTATTTAAAAAGAAAAATTATGTGTAAAATTCATATAAATATAATTTTGCATATTAATCTGGCTTATAACGTACACTATTACAAAAGTAATATAAATAACTACGCCACAAACTTTGGACATGTAAAAATACATTATTATTATTTCCTTAACAAAAAATAAATACATTATATTATTTGATCAATCATTAGAGAACAATACTTTCAGGGCCAAGCCAACGAATGGTAAACCTTATACATCAAATTAAGTGTAAGATATGAATTGAAACAAAAGATATAATTAATGCAGTCGCAAAATATTACCCAAAAATGGGGATTATGGTTTATGGAGGGAAGAGAAAACAAAAAGAGAAGTGGGTTACTAAGTGGCTTCATGGATGGTAATGTTGGTCTTCTGTCTTGTTTTGTGTTGCCGTTTCGAGACAAGTGTTAGATGGCCTCCACTAAACCTTATTTTATGAAACTTATCTTAATCCACTTAGGATCAGTTTAGCCATTTTAATAATGTTAGCTCTTTATATGAAATGGTTTAATATTATTTTAGATGTAGAAGTAGAGTTTGACAAAAACTTATTAGATTATATTATATAGCTTTAGCTGTTAAAGTTAATTCAGATTCTTTCCAATTTCCATGCGTCGTCATACTCATGAATCATCATCACTAACAAAAATTTCATATAATAATACTAATACATACAACATAAAATTCCGGAACGTACTAATATATCCGAGTGTACTGTATTATACATCGCTAGGTTTATAGACAATTTTATATACAACAGTTTAAATTGGGATTTGTTTTGTTTTTCTTTCCTTGTGTCACAACAAAGATCTCTTATAAATTAAAACTAAATCCCCTGATAAATTTTTGGGACTGCCCAAGAGACTCTTCCTTCTCATACATGAGCAAAGAAGACATGCATGAGCATACAGACTTCCTTTATTCTGTAGCGGCAATGAGCAGACATACAAACATGCATGAGCATAAAGGGCTTTATCATTGCCAAAATCATTGACCTTCTTGTTGTGGATAGAATCTCACTTCCCACATAAAGTCCGGCCCATAAAACATTTGCAGAAGCCCAAGAACTATTAGAATGTGAGTGGAGGTATTTCAGTCATTTTTTGGTGGACGAACCAACACAGTATCTTATAAATACGGGAGTACGATACTTGATCGGAAAAAAAGAAAAGGAAACGGTTAGAAAAAACGACAAGCCATTGACGGCCAACTCATCGATAGTTTATACTGGACACACAACTTGGGTCATCTATTTTCTTGTAGTCCGTTATTCTTGTCTTATTTGACTCGTCTAGTTAAGCTTTGTAGTCCGACTTTCACGTGCCTCAGCATATATTTATAAAGGGTATTTCGATATTGTCTTCACCAAACAAAATCTCTAATTGGGACCAATAAGAACATCAACATTTGTTTAATTTCATTGCAAGAAAAACTAGATTGACCCAAATTAAGAGCTTAATTACTAAAATAACTCATAAAATGTGAGGGTTATATGAGTTATTTTTTTGCCCAAAATACCCCTTTTTGTTTTTTAGGAAAAAAATAAAGTCAAATTTACCCTTCCAGAATTTTTTTTAAGAAAATTAAAATATTTTCAAAAGTCTGTCGGACTAGTTGTGACAGATTTATTTGTCTATGACAGATTTATTTTTGCACAACCGATTTATTTTTGTATTACAGACTTATTTTGGACGACAGATTTTTTAATTACAGTTATGACAAATTTATAATTGATGACATATTTATTTTTCACGACAGACTTATTTATAAAGACACCACAGACTTTTACAATATATGACAGATTTTATATAATGTTTGGCAGATTTATTTTACAATATCGCGGGAGAGTCTTGGCCAGCGGATTTGCTTATCAGCCCTGTGGAGTTGTATGACGTGATTTTGGGGATGGAATGGCTGCATCGGCATATGGTTCATCTGGATTGTCATCGGGGTAGAGTGGATTTTGAGCGTTCAGGAGGGAAGTTGGTTTATCAGGGGATTAGACCGAATTCGGGGAGTCTCGTGATCTCGGCCATTAAGGTTGGGAAGATAATCGAGAAGGGCCGTGAGGCTTATTTGGTTACTATATCTATGCCAGAGTCAGTGGGGAAGTCTACGGTTAGCGGTATTCCGGTTGTGGAGGAGTTTGAGGATGTGTTCTAGTCATTGCAGGGATTACCACCTTCTCGGTCTGATCCTTTTACGATTGAACTGGAACCAGGGACGACACCGTTATCCAAGGCTCCTTACAGGATGGCTCCAACAGAGATGGCAGAGCTGAAGAAGTAGCTAGAGGATTTTCAGAGCAAGGGATTCATCCGTCCTAGTATATCACCGTGGGGAGCGCCGGTGTTATTCATTAAGAAAAAGGATAGGAGTTTCCGCTTGTGTATCGATTACAGGGGTTTGAACCGGGTCACTGTGAAGAACAAGTACCCTCTTCCGAGGATTGATGAGTTGTTGGATCAGTTGAGCGGTGCTACTTGGTTCTCTAAGATAGATTTGGCGTCGGGTTATCATCAGATTCCGATAGATGAGGCAGATGTGAGGAAGACTGCTTTCAGGACAAGGTATGGGCATTATGAGTTTGTGGTAATGTCTTTTGGGTTGACTAACGCACCAGCTGCGTTTATGAGATTAGTGAACAGCGTGTTTCAAGAGTTTCTGGACGTGTCTGTTATCATTTTCATCGACGACATCCTGGTCTATTCGAAGAGTCCTGAAGAGCATGCAATGCATTTGAGGGCAGTTCTGGAGAAGCTGCGGGAGCAGGAGTTGTTCGCTAAGTTGAGCAAGTGTAGTTTCTGGCAGCGTGAGATTGATTTTCTGGGTCATATTGTGTCTGCCGAGGAACCAAAGCAGAAAGAGATCAGCAAAGATCAGACTGAGTAAGCCACGGAGGAAGGCATGATCATCAACCACCTTGGTAGTGTGGATGATTCATATGTGATATATATGGATATTTCAAGTCAGTGGATCTGTCCTTGTCCAGTTTCGCATATGAGCCAAAGATCGTGTTACACAGATCAACTCAGCAACAATTTCGACGCGAAACAACTTGGAAAATGTCAATGGATCTCTTATGTTTCCAACAAGCCCAAGAACACATGATTTGGCAAAAAAAACTACAAGGTTACGCTCCATTTGCCAAAGGAGGTCAATCTAATTCTTTACTTGAAGAGTTTTAGGTCCAATTGGTTTAAGAGCTTCCAAAATTATGTTTGGCAACCAGGAGTTGTTTTCTACTAAGCCCAAGACGAAGAAATGATACAACCCATGTTGTTTCTCATCAACAAATTGGACCAAGGAGTCAAAACAAATAGAAGATCAAGGAATGCACTTTATGGGCTAATACAAGAGCTTATGGCCAAAGAGACTATGGGAAATGTATTGGGGATGATACCTATCAAGTCCAGCCCACTTTGAGCCTAATTCAAGTTCAAGAAAGCCCAAAATAATCACTTTATTTTGTGGTCAAAGAAGAGTGACGAAAATTGAGATACATGCACCTAGAGTCACTTTGGAGGAAGGGATACATGCACAATAATTGATTCTTCATTCAACTATCTATATTTATTGTTTTTTTTTAGTTTCAAGAATAATACTTGGCTTTGTTATCAAGTTTTCTTATCCTATATAAATTCATGTAAGAGGAAAGAAATAATCAATCCAACTTTTTTATAAAACCTTTTCTTTTTTAGAGTGATTTTCTTCTGTTCTTTGTGAACAAAACCAATTGCTTGGTGTGATTCCAACAATCAAAACCGACTACTTGGTGTGATTCCAATAGTCAAAACCCCAATCTCCTTGGTGCGAGGCTGAGAGATCCGATCTTTTTGGTGTGAGGCTGAAAAATCAAACCGGTATATCAAGAGTCTTTCCACAACTCTTGTGCGACCATTCATTCCACCATCCTTATCCTTAAGGCTTCATTGTCTTTTAATTAAGGTGTCTCTATCAACCAACTCAAAGGTGCCGAATCCTTGGGAGGATCATATCATGTTTGTTGATGCAGCATGGGAAGGTAATTGCCTATGCTTCGCGGCAGTTGTGGAAGCATGAAGACAACTATCCTACTCATGACTTGGAGATGGGTGCTGTAGTTTTTGCCCTGAAGATTTGGAGATCTTATCTTTATGGTGCAAAGGCACAGGTGTTTACAGATCATAAGAGCCTGAAGTACATATTCACTCAGCCTGAGCTGAACTTGAGGCAGAGGCGGTGGATGGAGCTGGTGGCGGATTATGATCTAGAGATAGCCTACCATCCTGGTAAGGCTAACTTGGTTGCAGATGCTTTAAGTCGGAAGCTGGCGGCTTCAGCTCAGGAGCAGGATATCGACTCTCTGGTAGGAGAGATATGTGCGTTGAGCTTGTGTGCGGTTTCTCAGGAACCGTTGGGTTTGGTTGCAGCTGATAGAGCAGATTTGTTGAGCAGAGTGCGGTTGGCTTAGGAGTTGGATTTGGGGCTGGTGAATGCCTCAAAGGATATTGACTCAGAGTATCAGGTTTCGGCTAATGGTACTATTCTGGTGCATGGGCAGATCTGTGTGCCCAAGGATGAGGAGTTGAGGCAGAAGATTCTGAGGGAGGCTCATGCTAGCATGTTCTCTATTCATCCAGGTGCGACTAAGACGTACCAAGATCTCAAGAGGTACTATCACTGGGTCGGGATGAAGAAGGACGTGGCTAGTTGGGTTGCGAGGTGCGATGTGTGTCAGCTAGTGAAGGCTGAGCATCAGGTACCAGGTGGTTTGCTGAAGAGTCTTCCCATTCCAGAGTGGAAGTGGGATATGATTACTATGGACTTCGTGGTGGGTTTGCTAGTGTCCAGGACGTTTGATGCTATTTGGGTTATTGTGGACCGGTTGACTAAGTCCGCACATTTTCTGGCCATTAAGAAGACTGATGGAGCAGCGGTCTTGGCGAAGAAGTATGTGAAGGAGATAGTCAGGTTGCATGGGGTGCCAGCGAACATTGTGTCTGATAAGGATTCCAAGTTCACTTCGGTGCTCTGGAAGGCATTTCAGACAGAGATGGACACTAAGGTGCATATGAGTACAGCTTATCATCCCCAGACAGATGGATAGTTAGAGAGGACGATCTAGACGTTGGAGGATTTGTTGAGGATGTGTGTGCTGGATTGGGGTGACCATTGGGCAGATCATTTGAGCTTGGTAGAGTTTGGTTATAACAACAGTTATCAGGCGAGTATCGGGATGGCACCTTATGAGGCTTTGTATGGGAGGCCGTGTCGTACACCGTTATGCAGGACTCAGGTGGGGGAGAGGAGCATGTACGGGGCAGATTTTTTTTAGGAGACTTCGGAGAAGATCCGGGTTCTCAAGATGAACATGAAGGAAGCTCAGGATCGGCAGAGGAGTTATGCCGATAGGAGGAGGCGAGATCTTGAGTTTCAGGTTGGAGATAGAGTGTACCAAAAGATGGCCATGTTGCAGGGTCCGATCAGGTCATTGACTGAGACTAAGTTGAGTCCGAGGTATATGGGTCCGTTCAGAGTGATTGAGCGAGTTGGACCGGTGGCATATAGACTGGAGTTACCTGAGGTTATGCGTGCTTTCCATAAGGTTTTCCATGTGTCTATGTTGCGGAAGTGTCTCCGCGAGGATGATCAGTTGTTGGCTAAGATTCCTGAGGATCTTCGGCCAAACATGACTTTGGAGGCGAGACCAGTGAGGGTTCTCGGGTGGAGGATCAAGGAACTTCGGAAAAAGAAGATTTCTTTGATGAGAGTCCTTTGGGACTGTGATGGTGTTGAGGAGCGGACTTGGGAGCCTGAGGCGAGGATGAAGGCAAGGTTGAAGAAGTGGTATGAAAAGCAAGCCGCGACTTGAGCTTGCCTAACCTGGTTCCATCTGTAATCCGTGGTTGGAGCGGGAATGGAGTATTCCAGCCCATCTCTCTTGTTTACTTGGTCGCTTGGGGTGGTTGGTTGTGCGACTAAGTAACAAGATGAGGTGGTGTTTGGGGTACAAAGTTTCCGCGAGGCAGTGTGTTGGAGGAAAGTTTCCTGTTTGGAAGTTTTATAAGTGGAAAGTTTCCAGAAGTGGAAAGTGCTAAAAATGGAAAGTTTTATGTGAGTTTGAATTTGTCCATTTTTAGTGGCGGAGAGCCTTGGAGAGGGCTTGTGTGGCCTTAGTGGCAGACTTTTGAGTCATTTCGCCATGTGTGGCGGTCTTTTGAGTCATTGCGCCATGTGTGGCGGTCTTTTGAGTTATTGTGTGGCCTTTGTGGCGGGCTGTTTAGCCATTGTGTGGCCTTTGTGGCGGGCTGTTTAGCCATTGTGTGACCTTTGTGGCGGGCTGTTTAGCCATTGTGTGGCCTTTGTGGCGGACTGTTTAGCCAGAGTGTGGCCTTTGTGGCGGGCTGTTTAGCCAGAGTGCCAGTTGAGGCGGTCCTTTGGGACAGATGGTCTTTGTGACGGTCCTTCGGGACGAGTGGCCTTGGTGGCAGTCCTTTTTAGGACATTTGTTTGGCCTTGGTGGCGGTCCTGTTTAGGACATTTGTTTGGCCTTTGTGGCGGCCCGTTGGGCAGTGAGATTCCTTGTGTGGTCATGAGGTATTCCAGTCAGGGGATATGTGGTTGGTAGGACATCGTGTTGTTTTACGCTAGCCACGGGAAGGAAACATGGATAGGGATAGAACTCAGACGTGTTCAGAGTTGTTTGCTCGCGACTCTTGGGGGACTTAGGTCCTCCTAGTACCGTCATATTCTAAGACTTTGTGGCTTGGGAGTATGGCTGGTATATCGACTTCCGATGACGATCCGGGGGCGCGCTGTAGGGTGGCAACTTGAGAGACAAGTATTGGGCTCCCTTATATACATTATGTTATGCGGGCTTAGGCCCGATGAGGAGCCAATATTATGGCATGCAGACTTCGGTCTGATGAGGAGCCAATAAAAAAAATCAAGGTTTAGGCCTGTGAGTATAAAGGAGAGTCCAAAAGTCGAGAGCAAATAATGCCTAGAGCGTGAGTCTATCGCCTAGAGGTGACCTTTCGTAGATCGGTCGGGGGAGTGCAGGCCGTGGAGACAGTTGCACGGTAGTCCTTGACTGAGGATTGTTCGAGATTCGAGGACAAATCTATATTGGTGGGGGAGAATTGTAACATCCGTGTATCAAAACTCTGCGTTTTGGGGATCGGTGTCGATGGACACCACTTATTTCTGGTTCGACCAGATTGAGTTTTGGATCGTTTTGGTTCGGTTTGGTTTAAGGAAAACCATTGAACCAAGGTTTAAAAGGCTAGAAAACGACCTAGGGTCGTGTTTTTGTTGTTTTACGCCGCTTGAGAGAGAGGGAAGAGGAGAAAATAGTTTCTAAAGGTTCTTGAGGAAGTTTGTGAGATTTCAACGCTTTGTGGGTGAGATCTTGCTCTAGGAGTGAGGATTCAAGGCTAGGAACGTGTTAAAAGGTTGCTGGGAGTGTAGGATTTGTTGCTGTTGGTCTAGATCTTCCTGCAAAGAGGTGAGTGCATGACCATGGCTAATCTAAGCCCTTGATTTCCTTGTTCTTGCTTGTTTGTTGTTGTTTTGTGTGTTTTCTTGCTGGGGATTGGATTATACAGGTTCCTAATGATGTTTTTGGCATGGGTTTTGAGCATTGGATGGTTTGGAGGAGATTGGGAAGCGAGATTCGACTCTCGACTTCGTGCGGTTCGCAGTTGCAGGTGGAGTGTCGATCGACACCACTTGGTGTTGGTCGACACCAGCAAATGGGCATCGATCGACACTGTGGGGTAGTGTCGGTCGACACCAATGCCAGTGTCGGTCGACACTAGGTTGGTGTCGGTCGACACCTCCCTTCCAGTGAGACGATGTTCGTTTTCCTGGTTTGTGTGTTTTGTTCGTTGATTGTTTGGAACATTGGAATCACTGTTGCTTGTGTGTATAGCCCACTAGATGGGAGAATTGCCTCACTGAGTGTTTATCAAATACTCAGCATCTCAATTTGTGTTTGTGGTGCAGGTAAAGGCAAAGTGTGATCGTGGAATCAAGGCAAAGAAGAGGAGGATGTTCTAGGGACTCGCTTGGTAGCTGTCTAACGTTGTTTGGTTGCTAGAGTTGGGCTTTAAAACTTGCTAGGTTGCCGGTTCCTTGTTTCTTGTTGTTTGACATTGGAATGATTATGTTTGGATATTGGTTATTTATTATTATTGGATATTTATTGGATATTGGTATTTGTTATTCCGCTGTTGTTTGTGATTGTGGTTAGGTGGCTAGTGGATATGGGACCACTAGTTGTAGTTATTTATTATTATTATTATATTATTATTATTTATTATTTAAAAAAAAACGGGTCAGGTCGTTTCAAATATTAATTTATCGATAAATTAAAATCTCTATAAATTAATAAAATTTCATGGTCCCGACCTTATTAATTTATAGAAGTTTTACTGTATTTGGGGTTATGTAGTGTATAGTTTTGTATATTTGTGTTTATTTATATATTTGGGGTTATAGCTATCCCTTGAAGATGTCCATAATCCAAGAAAAATGAAAATTATCTGTCTATGGCAAGAAAAAGGAAAATTAAAAAAACAAATTACCAAAAAAAAATATAATCCCGTGTTGTAGCACGGGGTATCCCCTAGTTCCTTTTTATATCTTAAATCAAACATGTTGGTCTTTTGACCGATGCCTATTAGCTTTAATTCCCTTCTCCCTTTTGGCTTGTAGTCAATTTCTCCTTTATTTTTTGCTTTCTCATTGAGCGTATAAAAGCATTCCAAAGGAAAGTTCCTGTTTTTCATCTTAGAACGTAGTCGTGATATGTCTTCCGCACTTCGCCACTACAAGAAAACATGGAATCGCTGATTACAAAAACAGTCAATATACAGTCGCAAACTACTTAGTAACGACTGATTGGCGACTGACATGCGTAGTCGGTAAACAGTGCGTCGCTAAAATAACCAGTCGCTAAACAGTTGACACCGAGCTACTAATTGGCGACTGATAATTGTGGTCGTTCTTCCCTCGCGGAACAGGTGCTAAATTTAGCGACTGAATTGCAAAGGTTTAGCGATCGATCTGGTTACTAATTTGCGACTGTTTTGGTTACTGTTTTGTGTACGTTTCGGTGACTGTTTTACGAATGTTTAATTATCATGTTTTTAAAAAAAATCTGGTAAAAATAAATTATTTGATTTTGTAATACTAAAACTGATTATGAATACTATAACTAAAGCATAACAAACATGAAATTAAACAACGACATAAGTTTAATTTTACATCCAACATAAGTTCCAGAAAACATCCAAACAATCATTAGAAAAGTTTTTATGCGTTTCAGAGCAAAGAGGTACAGGAAGTGGAATCGGTTGGCATAGAAACAACAGGAGTTTCAGAGCAAAGATGTACAGCTGCTGTCATCTCTAACCTTCTTCCCTTGGACTAACACCCCAATATGTATTCCACCACCGAGTAAAGCAGTAACAGCCTCTTTCACAAGTCCTCTGAAACCAAAAGTATTAAGTATCATGACTAATGTTATTTCATAACATTGATCATTTCACATAGCAGAACCGAAACATCTAAAGAGACAGACAGGAAAAGACAAGTTAATCATGCACCTTCAGTAAGCCTACAGTTGCTGTCTCTCGAACTTCAATAACAAGCTCCAGAATCCTAATGGACTTGATGCTGAACTTTACTGCAAACAATGATATAACATGAGACCCACCACTACAAGAAATATGAGTTTTGTTAGCACTAGAAAAACACAAGAGTTATTGAATAGCTCAAGTCATGTTGAATAGTCCATAACAGAAAAACAAAAGAGTTATTGAAAAATAAAGATTCAACCCTTTATAATACTAAAGTGAATATACCTTGTAAGCACCAACATAAAACTCATTTTCGAGCATGTCCTGCAAGTGTTCATCGAGAACATAGAAAAACTTCTTGAACCGAGATAGCCACTTGCACTTCTTACAACAATTTATCTTCGTTCCTGCAAACATCGGAGGTTAAAACATGAATCAAAGGTTCTTTACTTTTTCAATCTCCAGAACATTTGTTCATTTATGTGTAAAGACGAAGAACTAACCAGTCCTTGACAATTTTTCTTCTTCCTCATGATCCAACTCAGTAAAGAACGCCTGCAAGATATCAACGGTATTGGATATATGGACTAACCTGCTCTCGACTACACCTGCATACCAAGAAGTAAAATTCTTCTGTTATAGTTCTCCAATTTCAAGCAGATTTTACTAATTCTGAAATAGAAATTAGGGAGCGACACAACAATGATGATTCTCTTGCTTCCCTTCTTTGCAGACCAACGCTCAAGTCTTAATTCAAAACTTGAGATTCTGGCCCAGGGCCGGTCGGACAATTTTAGATGCCCTATGCCAAAAAAATTTAAATATCATTTTTACTATGGGAAAAATGCCAATAAAAACCCAAACTTATTTTTATTTGGACGTTTAATACCCAATTGTTTTGTATTGGAATAAAAATACGCCAAATAATAAAAACGTGTCAATTAAAACCTAAATCAATAAGTTTTATTGTTTTCATACCCACGATATTTCAACAAATTCAAAATTTGAATTTTACCCCAGTTATCTGATTACTTATTAATTCTTAATATAAAAAATCTTGGTTTTCTGTTAACCATGTCAAACCAGGAATTAATTCTGGTTATCTCTAGTTCGGATTTTATATACAATAATTTTTATATAATTACAAAAATAGTAATATAAAAAATTATTTTCAAAAATTAGATTTTAAATCCACAAACCTAAATATGTTCCTTTTGCTTGCTCCCTTTTTTCATTTTTCTTTGTTTTTTATGTTCATTTAAAATTTTATATGAAAATAAATATTATATTACCTAATCACTCATTATTGTTTTAAAACTCTTCCAATATGAATTTTTTTACTAGAGTTATAAATTTGTTTTTTTATATAAAAATTTACTTCAAAACTCATTAACAACAAGTTTAGTTGACATTAATCTAATAATCATTTCACCAACAATTAAAAAGATGAGATAGATTGTGTGGAAAAACAAAGATGAGATAATATTTTTCATAAACCTAATAAAACTTCATCTCTAAATTGGATATATCTACACAAATAATATATTGTTTTCTTATATTGAACTTGAACTTATAAATACTTTTTTTTATTTATAAAAAAAACTAATAAAAAACTAAATATAGAACGAAAGAAAAATAAATCTACATATAAGGCTTAAAAATTTTGGGCTAAAATATGCCCCAAAAAAATTTGATGCCCTAACCCTTGGCTTCACTTGATTGCCCTATGGGCCGGGCCTGTAATCTGGCCAAACCAAACAAATCTGGCAGCGTAGAGAGAAGCATAAGAAACAATAGGTGAATAAAGACAGAGTCATCTAGCCAACTACAAATAAAACTTTTGGAAAACTTCATTAGCTTTAAAAAAGACATCTAGCAAGAAACACTTTGAGCTCAGCCGAGAACCAAACCTAAACTTAGAGACATCTTGAGATAGTTGAACATGAAATATGTAAAGTGAAGCTAGAAGAAAATTTGAAACTTTAACCTGAACTCTTTGCAATTTTAGAAAGAATCACAAGCCCATCTCTGTTAGTAACCCAAAACTGAAATCGTGTGAGATAAAAGGAGACATCAACGGCAATAGAAACTGCAGCATTATAGCTTGAAGGCGTAGTAGAGAGAAAGCGACGAGGGGAATGATGAGGAATAGGGTTTTGGATCTGGGTCTGGAGGAAGTAGTACGATTGAGAGCAATTTAGAGATACAAGGAGGGACTATGGCGTTTCTCGATTGAGTTGGCGATGTGAGGGATTAGGGTTTTGAGGAATAAACGAAAGAAGAAGAGAAACGATTGAGAAGAGATTTGAGGGATTAGGGTTTTCTCGGGGAAGAAAAGAAACAATTTGGGTTTGAGCAGTTTTGTTACGGCCCAAATTTGGTTGAGAGCCCAAATTAAATAAAACAGTCGCTAAAGATTACCTGTTTAGTCGCAATGTTTGGCGACTGTCAAATTGGTCTCCAAACTAGTCGCAAATTGGCGACTACACTGCGACATTATGCATCAGTCTCGACTTAGCATCTATTAGGCGACTGTTTTATTTTAGTAGCCATTGAGTAGCAAAACAATAGCAATTCAGTCGCTAAATTTAGCGACTATGTTTTAGGTCGCAACTTGCAGTCGGCAATTTCATGTTTTCTTGTAGTGCGCTTAGCAGACTAAATTATCTAGAAGCACTAAATCTATGTCATCAGAGGGTTCTGCTCAATGATCGAATTGCTTTCTTTTGGTTCACACAAATATATCATCAAGCAACAATGATGTTTTCCCACTAACACTACCACCACAACTCAACTATCTATTTTATCACAAAAATCCAATCCGGGTAATCTAAAACGAAGAAAAAGTCAACACTAATTAACCCGAAACTAAGAACTGCATGGAAGCATCTCAGATTGATCATACATGTGATTTATGCATGCAACACGAAAGGGAGTCACAACTATTTTTAAAGATTAATTAAATTATGTATTAATATTACATCAAGATTTGATAATAGTTGTAACATCCACGAACCGGAATCCCGGTTTGGGATGTGCATCGATCGATGCAGATGGAGCATCGGTCGATGCTGGCTCAATTTCGTGCGTTCTGACTTAAGTTGAATGCTGCGTTTTGGGCAAAAGGGAAAGGAAAACCCTTAAGTCGTTCCTTTTGTCTCATTATACGACTTTAGCCGTTTTTGAGAGAAAAGAGAATAGAGAAAGTGTTCTTGAGCGTTCTTGAGTTTTCTGGGAGATTTGAAGCTCTTCCTGTAGAGATCTGTAGCTGGGATCGTTGTAGGAGCTTGCTAGGAGTGTTCTATTGCTTGTTTGAGGTTCAGATTCTTCTGCGGCAAAGGTAAGTGCATGAACATGGCTTATCTAAGCTGGAGATTACTCTGATCTGTTTGTTTCTGTGTTGTTAGGCTTGCTAGTATGTTATTTGAGGCATTAGGAAGCTTTCTTGTGGCTTGGGATCGATTCTTGTGGTTGCAAAAACGAAGATCCGGCGAGAAGCTTCGGGGAAAACAATGCTCGGCATGAGCATCGGTCGATGCACTATGTGCGTTGGTCGATGCTAGTGCGAGGACGGCGCGGTTGACCTAGGAGCATCGGTCGATTCCATGTGGAGGCACCGGTCGATACAAATAGGGTTTCCGCGTAATGTCGAGCATTTGTCGATCGATGCAAGTGAAAGCATCGGTCGATGCAAGTTAACCTGGTATCGATCGATGCATGTCTGGTATCAGTCGATGCTGGTCCTTGTTGGTGTCGGTCGATGCAGAGCCTGTTTTGTTTGTTGATTATTTTTTGATGGTTAGAGTATCTCTATTGCTTGTGTGTATAGCCCAGTAGATGGGAGGATTGCCTTACTGAGTGTTTATAAAATACTCATGCATTGCAATTTGTGTTTGTGATGCAGGTAAAGGCAAAGTGTGATCGTGGAATCAAGGCAATGAAGAGGAGGATGTTCTAGGGACTCGATTGGTTGTTGTCTGGTATTGATAGGTTGCTAGAGTTGAGTCATTAGAAACATTGCTAGGTTGCCGGTTTTATGTTCTTTGATGTTTGGTATTTGGATATTGTTTATGATATAATATTAGTTATTATTATTGGTTTAATGTTTGGATATTGGTATCTGTTTTCCACTAGTTGTAGTTCAATTATTATTATTATTATTTTATTATTATTTATTATTTATTATTTATTATTTAAAAAAAAACGGGTGAGGTCGTTTCAATAGGAATAATTGAAGATCATTTAGTGTTTTTGAGGATTTTATTTTATTTTATTTTGTGACCTTATAAAAAAATTGTGAAAGAAAAATGTATACATACTAGGTACGGACCCGCACGTACGTGCGTGATTGATTTCAAAAACTATGTTTACTATAAGATTTGTAATATATTATGTACAAATAGAGTTACATTTATAAATATAATTATTTATTAAATTATTTACCGTTCAAACTTATATTAGTTTGGTTTAATCTAGTTTGTGAATTTTGAAATAATAAAGGTTTCAGCATAAAATTAAGATTCACAAAACAACATACCTGAATCTAATGTTTACCAAATTAATGATTAATCAGAATTGTATAAAATTTGTAAATTATGAAACGGATAAAAACCATCAAAAATATTAAAATTATCGAAACGAAAGACCTAAATTCTTAAGCAGGTCAAACCCGTCCCGGTAGCCATACTCCTTAAGGGATATAATATTTTTTTATCTATAAAAACCCGTCCCTCAAAATCTTTAAGAAATAATATTAAAAAATATATAAGATTTTATATTTTTTAACATGTTAATTTTGAAATTAAAGAATCTTTAATATATGTTAGTCTTATATATCAGAAATTTCTATATGGAAAACTGAAAAATTAGGTTTTGCATAATTTTAAATATTTTATAGTTTAAAATAAATTTAAGATGCCGTCAAATTTTTTTTTAAAGATTTTCCAATATCTATTATTCAAAATTAATTTCTAGTTTTTTTGGTCAAAAAATCTAAACAATAAGAAATAATATTATTTATATTTTTGAAAATATGATCTAAATATATTTTTTATATCTCATGTTATAATTTTTCTTATATTATAATACATAGGTTTTGAAAATAATTTTGAAAACATGTAGGGGATAATATTTATTAATATTTGAATAATATTTACCAATTTTAGAATTTATAGAAAAAAATATTGTGTATATAAATAAATTGAATAACAATGTCAGTTTTATTTAATATTATAGAATATTAAAGGCAAGTAATATTAAGCGATGACACATCAGCTTTTCTTCAAGAATACTTCTCTTTTAGTATATAGGGGATTCTTTCCAATATCATTTGAGGCCACAAATTACCGAAGCAGTGGTTAAGATGACATTTCTATATGTATTATTTCATCAGTTAAAGAAGATAAAAATACTATCAACTACTTAAATTATATATTAAATATTTCATTCTAATTCTTGTTAATGTTAATTATTAGTTCAAATAATTTGATAATAACAAATTTTCAGAAATAGATATTTAAATTAATTTTGTAACATATGTGGATTCCCAATTTAAACTAATAAAATATACAATTAAAAAGGTCTGATTTTTTTACTATTTTAAAATATTTATTGTAATGAATTTATAATCACTATTAATAACAAATCATTCAGCAGTTAATAAAATACCTAAAAATTGTATATTAAAACAAATATTTACATTCAAAGGCATATCGAGTGATAAATAACAAGTTTGGAGTTAAAGTTGATAACATCATTATTTTACCCATATTAGCTATAATTTTTATATGCATTTAGGACTATTTGATGAGATTTCAGGTATAAAAGGTCATTTATCAAGTATTTCAGGTTTAAAGAAGGTTTTATAGGTTTTATAGGTTTAGAGCGATGACACATCAGCTTTTCTTCAAGAATACTTCTCTTTTAATATATAGGGGATTCTTTCCAATATCATTTGAGGCCACAAATTACCGAAGCATATCCTATGGCATTTGGTTTAATATGTTTCTCAAACTTAACTCATGGAAATGCAGAGAGAGAGATTATACATATATATATCACTATCTAACAATCAACCCAAACCACATTTGATCAGATCAACAAATCAAAAAGAGATTACTGGTTATTTGTTGAATGCATTGGGCAACTATATATCGAAAATATTAGTTAAAAAAAAACTAATTTTATTATCAAAAACAGGCTTTATATATATAGTGAGCCAAACATTCTACAGCTCGCTGCTTAAATTATGCTTAGCAGGGCCGTCTTCTTATTTAAATAATATTATTAATACTTTTAATATATATATATTATTTGCTAGGTCGGCCTTTCTTCAGCTAGAGCCAGCAGAGGTTACGTCTTGTTGGGCTGTTGTGGTTTGTTGAGACTGGGAGGATGCCTTCCCTCCATGCTGAATGTTCACAGCAGCTTTAAAGGAGCTTCCACCACCATTAGAACACTTACTTGTGGTGCAACTAGTAGTTGGACTTCCAACAGCTGTGGTACCAGTGCCAGTGGCCGTATTGCCTCCAGAAGGGGTACCAGTACCAGTAGTGGAAGAGGTCTCGGTATTAGTAGTGGACTCTCCAGTTGCGGTCGCACTCGCGTCAATATCAAGTCCTAAAGATGAAATATCAATTTTTTTTCCGCTCTGTGCTGCAGCACTGACAACGAATTGACCAATCGTTTGTGCCCATTTCGCCATAGACAAGATCAACTCTTTCCTTTCTCCAAGCGACATTGTTGAACTGCTCTCTTGCTGGTGGCCCAATGTCTTACCCATTGACATTAATGTTTCCATAACCTTGCTGGAATCAGCCTGGTTACCAAATTAAAACAAACATTATTGAACTATACAGTTTTTTTTTGTTGGAATAAATTTAACATTTTATTCTTAAAAACGAAACAATATTATAGGAAGTTTATACCGATGCTCCGCTTTTGCCACTCAATGCAGAAATAGATGAGTAGAGGCCCTGGGCTTTTCCTTTCAGCTCAGAGTCATAGTTTGCCGACCCGGACGCCGAGTTTATGAAGTTCATGTAAGACTTTAGGTTTCCAAAGAAGCTCGTGTATTGTGGCTTCAATGGACACATAGATTGCAGAAGGGCCACAAACCTCAACATACCTTTGCAAGCGAATGGCCGAAAGTCTCTGTTCCTTCTGGGAAGTTTCCTCAAGTAATGCCTCAATAAGAAGGTCCCTTGCACTTCGTATACCTCACTTAATGCTACTAGTAACAATAGACCTAATGCTAGTGAAATTCTTGCCATTTTTTAGGTTTTTTCTTTTATCTTTTTTTTTTTTTAATGTTTATTTATTTATTTATTTTTTTTTGTTATGGGATGATTTAAGTTCCTTGGAGGATCGGTTTATAAAGATGCTTCAATGGTCTAAATTTAGGTTAGATATCAGAGAAAATTGTGGATCGAGTTAAGGTCGCAAGAGATTAGCAAAATTTCTAGGTTTTATTGTGAATGCTCTCCGAGTTTTAATCCTTGTCATTATTATTTTGGAAAGGATACTTTTTCGTGTATGGACTACTGTACTAGGTTACCCACCCTTTGTGTGCGGACGTGCGGTAATGTTTTAATAATACAAGTTAAGTTATAGGGGCGCCGGGCGTATGTAGAGAGGAAAAGGGTTGGGTACGTACGTGTATACTAATTTTAAAATTTTTTCAAAGTATTTATTTGCTAGGCTAATTGGTAATCGATAGATGTTGAAAATGAAAAGTTGGATTCTCCCATTTCTTATGTTTACATGTCCGTGGCTTTCATATTTTTTTTTTCATTTTTTAGGAAAACGATTTTAAATCAGTAAAGTAAATCATAAAATTTAATATATGAATAAAAATAATATGTTGTGAATTAGTAAATTAGAATTTTAGTTTAAACTTACTAGATCTAAATTTTTTGTGATAGATAACTAATATGGTTTAAAACATTTATGAAAATCAATAGAAAAAGTCATGTAATTTCAGAAATTTAACAAATTTCATTTTTTAAATTACATTACTACTAAAAGTTTTCCATATACTAATACTGTGGTTTCCGCAACATAACAACAACGTAATGAATTGCTATGTAATTATATGTCATATATAAATTTTCAGTCCAGTTTTATTTAGTAATGAAACTATAAAATTATAAATATCATTTTAAGATTGTTCCCAAAATCAAAGTATATACATATAGTACCCGTATAATTTAGTTACGAAATAAATTTGAAACAGTGGTTAAGTTGACATTTCTATATGTATTATTTCATCAGTTAAAGAAGATAAAAATACTATCAACTACTTAAATTATATATTAAATATTTCATTCTAATTCTTGTTAATGTTAATTATTAGTTCAAATAATTTGATAATAACAAATTTTCAGAAATAGATATTTAAATTAATTTTGTAACATATGTGGATTCCCAATTTAAACTAATAAAATATACAATTAAAAAGGTCTGATTTTTTTACTATTTTAAAATATTTATTGTAATGAATTTATAATCACTATTAATAACAAATAATTCAGCAGTTAATAAAATACCTAAAAATTGTATATTAAAACAAATATTTACATTCACAGGCATATCGAGTGATAAATGACAAGTTTGGAGTTAAAGTTGATAACATCATTATTTTACCCATATTAGCTATAATTTTTATATGCATGTAGGACTAGTTTGATGAGATTTCAGGTATAAAAGGTCATTTATCAAGTATTTCAGGTTTAAAGAAGGTTTTATAGGTTTTATAGCAAAAATGACCAAAAGACAAAGAAAATACGTTTCAGGACAGATTCAGAGCTTTACAGTACATATCACTTTTGAAGACCTTCCAGAACTCACATTTTGACGAGCTTGGTGTCTATGGAAAGCTGAAAGAGTCATCTTTCTCCTCGAAGTGGAATCAAGTCAATCCATTAAGCCATCCGGAGATATGCCCGATTTACCGAGACGTGTTATAAACCGACGTAAGGAGAACCAACCAGCCGATGGGCTTTTATTGAATGCTTGAACAGCAACCATCACGACGGCCCAGTCCAAGCCTCTTCCGCGGTCCAGAAGCCTTTTTCATCGCCTCTTGTCCTGCACTCAAGAAAAAGATGTTCCTACCCTTACAAAACCCTAATCCTAGACAAAACCCTATAAATACTCTTCAAGACCTAGGGTTTCCGGTGTGACTTCAAGTGCTCTTCAATATGGCCTCCAAAAACGCCGCTGCCGTGCAGCCCTAGCCAGGACTAGAGAAGCTCTCTCTTCCTCGCCATTCCACTGAAGCTTGAAGATCCACCATCTCTCTTTCTATTCTTTCTAGTTCTTTCACACTTTCTTGCTTTTGGGATCAAATTACTTTTGTGACAACTAGAGAAGTTTCCTTTGAATCTCTTTTTGTTTATTGATTCGTTTTGATGCTATTCTTTATAATATCAATGTCGTTTCTTTGCATCATGAGCGAGTAGTTTTATTTGTTTGGTTTTATGGGGTGATTCAAGGGAAATTCATAGTTCGCTTCAATTATATTGTTATATCTCATTTTTGGTTTTATATTAGAGCAATCCCATTGCACAACCCATGAGTATGTCTTTTATTTTTGGTTGTGTTTTATTTGCAGGTTGTGTTTTATTTCTGGTTCTGTTTTATTTGCAGGTTGTGTTTAATTTTTGGTTCTGTTTTATTTGCAGGTTGTGTTTAATTTTTGGTTGTGTTTTATTTGCAGGTTGTGTTTTATTTTTGGTTGTGTTTTATTTGCAGGTTGTGTTTAATTTTTGGTTATGTTTTATTTGCAGGTTTTGTGGTATATTTCTATCATTCTATGTTTTTTTCTTTTTTTATTGTATTCAGTTTTAAGTTTGTGGTTTTTTTAGGATTGTAATATATGTTTTAAAGTTTTTTTTAATGTAATATATATTTTTTTTTAAAATGTATTCTACTACTAGTTTTATTTTCCTAATATTGCATAACTTATATAACCTACATTTAAAAACATTATAAAATATACTTTAAACACTTTTTTAATATAAAAAACTAGACACCCAAAGATGACTAATGGGAGGACAAAATTTAAAAGTAAGGATGTGAAGAAATTTGTATTATCTTTAGTATTATTTAAAGATAGAGACACTCAAATGAGTATGTGCATTGGGTTTGCATGTGCTTGGATTGATCACCAAGTGCTGATCTAGAGAACGGGAGCGTTAACCGAGTTATCCTACTTCTCCGAACTAGTGTTATACCGAAACCTCGCGTCGTAACCTGCGTAAGTTGAGTTGCGGAGTTTAGTGAATGTATCAAACTTGTTTTACTAGCTGGTTGACATGGGTCGTTGCCTGCAAAAGTTGAGTAACGGAGTATGAAGACTTTAGACTTTCATTCTATGACAATAGCATGTTAGTTCATTAGTGTTTCGTAGTTGAGAACCTAGACCAAAATTAGTAGTTACTTGTTAGATCTTGACACTTAATATTGCTTAAAAACATGAAAACCCTAAGATGACTCCCAACACGCCCAACGCCTTAGTCTTATAGTTTTAAACCGCTTTTCTTTACCTGCAATAGATATTAGGAAAACCAAAACCCCAATTAATCTCTTATTTAGTCTTAGCCATAGTTCTTTCTGTTTTAATTCAATTTGTGTTAGCTATTACTCTCTGTGGGATCGATCTTAAAATACTACATTGATTAACTGTGCACTTTCAGTCGTCGTGTGGTCTTTTCAGGTAAAAGATTTGAAGTGAAATTCCACACACATCAAAAGTCTTATACGTACTTCTCAAATAATATTATATATATACTATATATATAATTTATGTAAGAAATCATGTTAATATATATATATATATATATATATATATATATATATATATTTTTATAACAAAATCATGTAATTTATTTAGTACTGACTTTTTTTTTGTTATTAATAGTGATTATAAGCTCTCTAAGTTTTTTTTTTTTTGGCAAACTATAAGCTCTCTAAGTTCAATACAATAATTATGCATCCAATCGGAGTTTCTGAATTTTTAAATTCATTAATAGAAATGTATGAGTTATATGAAAATTCGTTTTTCTTTGATCTATTTAAAAAAAAATACTAGTAAGAAAAGATTCTAAAAATGACATGTAAATACTAAATAGTGAAGAGACAGAAAAGTAAACTTACCCAGAGAAAAAAAAATATATATAGAACATGTAAAAACGAGAGATAAAAGATCAAAAGTGAAGAAAAGAAAAAGAATTTCGAATCCAAAGCACTCAAAGAAGTGGGTTTCAACAATTAATAAATTCACTCAATTGTCAATATTTGCGTAAAATGTTACTATTGATTTTTTTATTGTTAAGATAATTTTTTTTAGGAATTTTAAGAAATCATCACCGAAGTTTTTTAAATTGTTGTATCCACCACCGCAGTTGTTGTGCTAAGAAACATGTTATGACTTATGCCATAATCACATGAACGATACGAAAACTTGTTTTTGTGTCATCTTTGAAGTGTATAAGAGAAACTAATACATAAAAAGAAACTTGTTCACATATTGAAGGAGACGAAAGATAAATTCAAAATCCCTTTTATAGGTATATCACTCACTTTTGTATGTTACCCATACAACGCGGTTACAGTCTATCTTTGTTTTGTTTTTTTACAGAGTTAGTATTTGCATACATCGGTTTATACCGATCTTAGTTTTATTTACAGAAAAAAAATATATATAAATGATCTAGCTACTTATTATAATATTTGGCATTACTGGTTTTGTCTTTCTTGGTGATCTTTTGGCATATTAATGCAACTTTTGCCTTTGAACTCAATTGTTCTCGACCATCCTTGCACTGCCTTGCTGCTGAGTTGCAGAAGAAGATAAGGATGAAGACGAACTTGAAGAAGCAGCAGTCTCCACAAATTGGGTGGTGACTTTTTCCCACTTTGTGATTGTTTGCTTGAGCTCTGACTGTTGTGTCGATGACGCTGTCTTGCCACTCACTATTTTACTGTTGATATCTTGTATTTGTTTGAGACACTTCATCATTTCATCTTTGCTGGTTTCCATGTTGCTCTTCATCTATCATACCACAAATATATAATTTTATGACTTAATATTCAATCTTAATCAACAGGAATGACCATAAATTAAAGTTTACGCACCTTTGCTGATTTGACATTCTTTGAACCCACTAAAGCCATGGCTTCAGATAGTTTACCGGTGGCTGCTGCTGTGGCAGAGACATAGTCCTTTGATGTTTTGGAAGCAATGCTTGAGGAAGCTTGCATGGAAGCCTTCAGTTTCTCGAAGAAAACCTTGAGTTCCGTCTTTGCGGAATACTTCTTCTCGAGTTGCGTTATGAATGACATTACTTCTTTGGAAGTCTCACTTTCAACTTGTTTCACTGATATGGTGGATGAGCTCTTAAATGAACTTTGGCTCGATGATTTGGATCGGTTTTCGCTTGTTGTCTTTGTTGCTGAATTAGCCGAGAAACTACTTTTGCCGCTGATGCTTCCTTTAGCATTTGCGTCTTCTGTAGCACTTTCACTTCCTTTAGAAGGTTTGGCCTTGGGGGTTTCACTCGGACTACCTGAATTTTTACCTGTAGTGTCTTTGTTAGCTCCACCAGAACTTGCACCGCTCGATTCTTTTGTCTTGGATTCAGCAGAACTTGCACCACTGCTTGATTCTTTTGTCTTGGTAGAAACACTTCCAGCTTTAGTTGATGAGGCTGAACTACTTTCGGTGTTTCCAACAATAGAACTGTCGTTAACATCGACATCAAGGCCATAAGATCCAATATCGATGGACTTTCCTTTCTTCTCGGAGGCCGACTTCACGAATGTAGCGAGCATTTTAGTCCATTTCACCATAGAACCGATGAACTCTTTCTTTTGCGTCAATGTCATTATCTTTGTATTCTTCTTCTGCTCAACCAAAGTTTTTCCCATTGCCAACATGGTAGCTTTCAAACCACCAGCATCAGCCTGTTCATACAAGCATCAATTATTATACAAAAAAGGGAAAAAAAAAAAAAAAAAAAATCTTTAATACTATATGAATAGAAATGGTGTAGGACTTACTGATTTTTCGCCTTTACCGCTGCTTATTGCAGACATAGCCTTGAAGAGCCCATCACATTTGGTTGTCATCTCGGTGTCAACGTTTTTCGATGAGGCCCATGCAGTTTCGATGAAGGACATGTAAGACTTGAACTGTGTAAAAAAGTTTTTGAACTCTGCGGTTGCGGGACAGTTACCTTCTAGGTTGGTCACGAACGACAACATACCTTTGTTAGCGTAAGGCGTAAACTCGTTGCATTGTTTTGGGAAGTTCTTCCTTAAGTAAAGTTTTAATAAGAATGTTCCTTGTGCTTCATAGATCACACTTGATGCTACTACTAACATCAGACATATCCCTAGTGAAACTCTTGCCATTTTTTTTGTTTTTTTTGTTTTTTTGTTTTTTTTGGTTTTTCTCCTTTTGGGATGATTTTAGTTTCTAGGAGAATTGGGTTTTATATAGATGCTTAGATATTCTATTTTTTTAAGTGATTAGGAGAAAATGGTGGATTGATTTAAGGTTGTAATATAATAGCTAAAAAGGTCCTCATGTGTTTACTCTCTATTTTGATGACAATTTCTATAGCTGTGATGATCCGCATTCCTCTTCAATCTATATTTAGATGGATCAAATTATAATGCAATTGACTTATATCAAATTTGTGCGACAATCTTTAAGAAAAATCCTTGTGGCGATACTATTCATCTAATTTTGTAATTGACAATATAACCGGTTTTGCATATCTTATGATCCACGTTTTACCAATTTCTTTGGTTTTTGGTCTATGCAAATAGTTACATCTTTGACTATGTACTGTATATAAGTATATGGTCTTTTTCTAGCTAGACTCTAGTATATGCTCCTACTAGATTCATGTGTCCTTTTATCGTGTTGAGCTTACTCGCATTCATATGGTACTCGATCTTATCACTGCATTTAATTAGGATACTCGATCTTATCACTGCATTAAATTAATCTGACTAATTTATAGTGCTTGCAAGAAAAATTAATTAAAAACAAAAACTTACAAATGTATTTCCTATGGTGTAGTTCGGTCTTTCTTCTCATTTGTAACATGTCCAAACAATGATGTTTTTTTCAAAAATGCAAATAAGACAATGACTTAAAACTGATCATTAGTTTGGCTGTGTACATATGTTTTCTCTAATTTCAGTGAAAAGCCATGTTTTCACTAATTTGCATATCTATGATCCACGATTATTCTAGATTATATTCCACCCCATTGTAGAATTATTTGTAAATTCAACAAAGTTATATCAATTTTCCAATACGTAATAATAGTAGAATCTGAATATTTTATCATATAGAAAATTATGAACAAAAAATACTTTTAAAGAAAACTTTAAAAAATCAAAGGAGACATCTCAAATATAATTCTAAAACAAAGATTTTTTTTTATGCATTCCATAATTCATACTTTTAAGTTTCAAATCATCTCATTATTCTTATTATTTTAAGTCTAAATTTATTAAATTAATCTGACTAAAATAGTTAAACCTTAGAATCGAATACGTGAACAATAAACCCAAAAATTTATTTTGAAAAATTCGTTTGATTCACGTTAGCGGACCTAGCTTGTAGTACCTTGGACATTAAATCAGATGGGGCTTCTCTAGCTTGCCACAAAATGAAGAGATGAGATGAGGAGCAATTGCAGCGCTAATGAACTGCTCAGACCAAGCCTTAGTGATTATTAATGCCCATTCATGAAGCAAAAAATATATTTTCTCTATATCATTTGGAAAGGAGAAAGAGAAGTATCAAAACTTTATTAATGTGAACTCACTCACTGAGACTCACATGAGAGTGATTGTTACAATCTATATTTGTCCTTATAGAGAAATATTCCTTGCAGAGGACGATCAGCAGATCTATGCCTATACTGATCTTGATTTTATTTACAAAAAAAAAACAAAAATGAAAATCTAAATTTATTGTATAGCTAGTAATTATAAGATAAGGTATTTTGTTTTGGTGATTTGTTGAGAATGAATGTAGATAAGCCTTTTGAGTTTAGTTTGCCACCATCTTGCCGGTGGAAGATGTTGAAGACGTCTGGGTCTGAGTTGCAGTCTCAACGAATTGGGTAGTGACTTGTTCCCACTTGGTGATTGTCTGCTTAATCTGCATTTGTTGTGCTGGTGTGCATGTCAAAGACCCTTCTTTCTTGCCTTTGTTCTGACTCACAATTTGACTGTGGATGGTCTCTAACTCTTGGAGAGTCTTCATCACTTCTCCCTGGTAAGTTTCCATAGACTTTTTAACCTGTCAAGAAAAAACATTACGATCGAAAATGGAGTTTGCAATTGTGAATCACAAGATAAGGGCAATGTCTTGTTCCCGCACCTCAGCTGATTTGCTTTCAACTCTTGACCGAATAAACGCCATGGCACCAGATACTTTCCCAGCAGCAGATTTAATCCTAGTAAACAAATCTTTTCCTTCTTTGACGGGAGCAATCATTGTACCCTTGAGTTGCTCGAAGAAGGCTTTGTATTCTTCCTTCTGCGGGCATTTCTTTTCGAGGTTCATTATGAATGATGAGACTTGTTTGGAAGTCTCAGCCTCGACTTGTTCCACATTTACGGTGCCGCTCTGACTTGTTTCGGTATTTTCACTAGCGGAGCTCTCACCGTTAGCTTTAGTATCCGTAGAGGAAGTTTCTTTTCCACTTGCAGCGGATGAACTTTCTCCGTTAGTTTTAGTATCCTTAGTGGAAGTTTTTTTTCCACTAGTAGCAGAAGTTTTTTCATCGGTATTTTTAGTATCCTTAGAGTCAGTTTCTTTTCCACTTGCAGCTGAAGATTTTTCATCAGTAGTTTTATTAGCCTTAGAGTCAGTTTCTTTTCCACTTGAACCAGATGGGCTGCTGGATGGGCTTCCACTAGGACTGCCCGAGTTAGATTTTGATTCTTTAGTGTCTTCGGAAGAGCCTTTACCTTCAGAGCCAGAGCTTTTGCTTTTGTCGCTTGAATCTCCTTTCTCAGTTGTTGAAGTTTCACTCGAAGAAGAATCTTTTGTGCTCGTTATCATTGTGTTTGTTATGCGAGCAATAATCGTTTCCCATCTTAAGATCCCTTCTTTGATTTCTTTTTGTTGTTCTGCTGATAGCTTCATTGATTCTTCGCTCTCCTCCTTTTTGCGGCTGCCCAAAATCTTAGTCGCAACAAATCTCATATACTTGAATGTATTAATGACTTCCATTTTCTCTTCTTGAATTTCCTCTTTTATCTGGTATATATTTGCATAATGAAGTAAAATTAGATGGTTCATTAGCCATAAATATAATCTTCACCTTGACCAAAAACTTACCGTTCCAATCGCAAAAGATGATATGGCCTGAACGAGGCCCCCGGCTTTGGCCTTCAAATCGCGGTCGTAATCTACTTGGTCTTTTCTTTTTATTGGGCAAACATACTTGGCGTATGCCCTAAGTTTCTCAAAGAAGACCTTAAATTTACTTGTCTTGGGACATTCCTTCTCTAAGTCTGATACGAAGACCATCACTACTTTAACGGTGTAACGTTCCACATCCTTCAGCGTCTTCGGATCTTCAATCTGAGGCAAGCTTGGCTTAAGCTTCAGGTGTGCTGAAACGACGTCCAGAAGAGCCACAGATGCTAAAAGGATAGTGAAGCATAAAAATAGTTGAACTCTTGCCATTATTCTAAATCTTGTGAGAAACAAAAGAAGGTTGTGTAAAAAATGGATGAATTGAAACGGAATTCTTTGTTTGCTTTTATATTTATGTTTCTCGTTCTATGTTTAGAATCATTGATCCATTGACCATTGAAAAATTTGTGGATTAATATTGCCAAAATAATAGTAAGAGTTTCACAAAATCATTTATGGTCATGTTTTACGATACTATACGTCGTACATGCATTGGCTATTTTTAGGAAAATTTAAAATGATTTTTTTAAATTTCACAACAATAACTTATAGCTATGTTAAAATATCATTTCCATATCAAAATTTTAACAAAATTCTTCCTCATATAATTGATTAAACTACTAGAGAGCAATATAAAAAGCAATTAGATATTCTTTTATTACAATAATGCTTTGACCAAGGTGTTTTATGAATTAGCTGCATATTATAATAGTGTAAAAATTAAAAGTGAAAAATAACTTAATTTTACTAACCAATATAATATTTATATCAATTTAAGATAATTTAGTGTTTACCTTTGTTATTATAAGAGTTATCATTAGATTACTGAGTTGTCTGGTTTGCTTGCTTTTGTGTATTGTTTGTGTATTTCTTTTTGCTTGTGTGTATTGTTTGTGTATTTCTTTTTGCTTGTGTGTATAGCCCAGTAGATGGGAGCATCATCTCACTGAGTATTTGTGATAATACTCATGCATCTCAATTGTTGTTTATGGTGCAGGTAAAGGCAAAGTGTGATCGTGGAATCAAGGCAATGAAAGGAAGATGTTCTAGAGGCTCGTTGATGTGTTATATGGCTACTGTCAGGTTGCTAGAGTTGGGTCCTTAGAATGTTGCCTAGGATTGTTGGTTCCTTGGTTTATGTTATTTTTTTAGAATTATTGGTTTTGTCTTGGAATAATGATATTGATTATTTAAGTATTTGTTAGATAATTTGATGGTTTAATGTTGGTTAATTCCGCTTTTTTATTTGAATTCTATAAGGTTTTCAGAGACAAAAATGGTCTCTCTTTTGAGTGGGGCTTATCAAACACAAGGGTTCTATCACAAAAAGTAGATTGAGCTTTAGAAGAAGGCTAAAGGTAAGATACTTAGACACATACAAGAACAAAACCTTGTCTACCCAAAGACACCCAAAGTGTTTGTTCCTAATCACTCTAATCCCATAATGTCCTAATTCTACCCTTAAGCTTCATCTTTTCTCTTTTGCCCTTTTCTCTTTTCTGGTTTTTAAGTCTCAGGAGAGGTTTCTTACTTGATTTCTCTAGTGGAATGGGTTTCTTTCTTAAATTCTAAGGTTCTCTTTCTTACTTGTTTCCCAAGTCATAAAGCTTTTTACTAGACTCTTCTTTTCTTTCTTTCTTTTCTTTGACCAGAACCTTATTTGAAACTTTTACTACACCCCATTCTTTCACTTAGAGTTTGAATTTACTTTAAAACACTTCTCTCCTAAGGACTTTACCCTTTTCTTTCCCTTTTCACTCTTTTCTTTTCTTTTTGAACACACCAAGTCCCAAACCCATAATTTAAACCACCTAGTCCTATCTAGTTTGAAAAATGCAAACTAGAACTACACAAGGCTTTATTCTTGTCAGTTCAAACCTAACACTTTCTACCAAGCTCAATCTCAAAATAGGCCTCACACACATAAGAATAAACATGGCTTGAAAGAAAGGTTGGTTATGGGTGGGGAAAACTGATTCAATGATGAAATCAACTACTTGGATCAACAAGAGTGGTAAAAATGGAAAAGATGATCTAAATATGTATAAAGTATCCATGAGTTCAAAACATTGCGCAAATTGATAATTAAAAATCAATATTAGGTTCTTATAAATAGGAAATGACTTCAAATCTCAACATGCTTCAGTTTAGACAGAATGCAATATAGGAATTCTAGACTTGGTTCAATCTTATGTTTCTAGCCACTCAACTAGCATCAAAGTACTATTAACTAGGGCAATGATCCTAGTTTAGTGAATTCTAACAGTGTTAACAAGGCTAAACTCATCATTGATCCCTAATGCAAATGTAAAGCAATCCTATATGAAAAATGCTAACAAGATCCTAATATGCAATGCAAACTACATGAACACTCTGTTTTCTAAAAGATTTTTGTGAAAGATTTTTAAATTTTTTTTGGTTTTTTTATGCCTTAGATGCAATGCAAATATGGAATTAAAAATAAGAAAACAGCAAACTATGTTAAATGATGTCTTAAACTCTTCCCCAAACTTAAATTACATAGTCCTTTGTGTAATAAAAATTTGAAAGAGAATTTAAGAACTGAAGAAGAAAACATGCAACTAAATGGTATAAACAGTGGATAAGGTGATATTGGTACCTCAAGGTTTGGTGAAGAAGCTATCCACATCTTTAGCCATGCTGTCATATGTGTAGCTTGAGCCTTGGGCTTGATTCTGACTTGCTAATGGAGATGGGGGGTACTCCACTATGGGACCGGACATGCACTCGGTCGAGTGCTCGGTCGAGTGACTCGGTCGAGTGCTTGGCCGAGTTTGGAAATAATGTCCTTGCTGTGCAAAATATTGCTGCATGAGTGTCGGGTCCATGAAGTACTGCAGTGGGAAGGGAGGGTAAACTTGGCCATAGGGGTAAGGTGGATAACCCTGAGGAGCTCGGAAGCTGTATTGAGGCATGGAGAAATGCTCGGCCGAGTGCATTTGAGGCACTCGGTCGAGTGTTGGCTCGAGTGCACTGGTCGAGTGCCTCGGATTGGGCTGTTTTGCGCGGATTGTACCTCTTCTCCTTTGTGATGGCTCAAATGACGATGCTCTTGAAGGCTCCAAAGTGTTTCCAGCTCTAGATGGTACTCTGGTTGAGCTGCTCCTTCTCAATTGCTCAGATGGTGCTGGGGTGTATTTCCACTCTTCAATTCAGCAATTTCCTTTTTCATACCCTTGATGGACTTGGACATCTTAGCCAACTTCTTCTTCAGCTTCTCAGTTGTCTTGCCATGCCACTTGTTCCACTTCTGGAGTAGTGTCACCCTTTTTGCTGTCTCTCTTACCCCTCTAATATCTTTTGGTTGAGGCTCATAGTCTTCAAAGTAGAACTGTTCTTCCCCATCAGCCATATTGACATCACCAGCTTGTTCTTCAACATAAGGGGCTGACTCAACTACTGGCCAAAATTAAATGTTGAGCCCTTGGCTTATTGATGTAGCTCTTTGGTTTGGCAGTACAAATTGAGCCTTGCCTTCTGTTGGGTGGTCAAAATTGAACAAGTACTTCCCATGATGCTTCTCCTGGGCAAGAATGAGAGTGGAGGTGAGCTATGGGATGTCAATCCATCTTGACTGGGTCTTTTCACCTCTAAGTGGTACATTTGCAGCTTTAAGTATTGGAGTAATGATGCCTCCAATGGTTAGGACTCCAGTTGAGCCCCTCTTGTATAGCTTGCTGACCAACTTCTGTAGTAGGATATTTGATCAATGAGGACCATGGCTAAGTCAGTTGGGACTCTACTCCCACAGATTGTGATCCCATCTCTTGTTTTATCCAAAAAGCCATAGAGGGCCATATCTATCATCTTGAGCTCACTTTCATTCAAGTTCTCAGTTTCTTTTCTAGCAAACATTGTGTTAGCTAGAGCTTTATGAAAGTACCTCAGAACTGGGCTTCTAATTTTGGAGCTCTTGGATGAGGCTGAATAGTATGGTTTGTCATCACCAATGGTCTTCCAAACAGAGTACAGTTCTTCCTTTGCAATCACCATGTTGCAGTCAGTTCCAGTTTCAAACCCATAGATTGTGGCTACCTCTAAAAGTGACATCTCATAGTGTTTTCCTCTAATAGTGAAAGTGATGAAACCAGCTCCTCTCTCTTGATCAACACAATCAGTGAAGTAGTGCATTTGGACAGTGGATATGAACTCACAGCTCTCCCTTTGATATCCCTCCATGGTTATTTCCATAAACTTGGTCAATCTCAGGAACTCAAAGAGAACCTTCATATCTTCAGCAATGCCAAGCTCCTCCATAGTCTCCTTGTGAGGGTATATGGTCCCTTGAAACTTCATTGTCATTAGGGCCTCAAAGATTTGAATTGATGTCAGGGTGCCAGACTCTTCTTCATCTCCGCTTTCTTCTTGTTGGAATTCAGCTTCTGACCTCTTCTCCTTTGTCTTATCCCTTCTATACTCCTCATTGTCAACCTCCATTACTTCTCACTTTCCGTTTCTTTCTGACTCTCAGTTTCCTCTGAGTCCTCTTCAATGGGCTGCTTTCCCTTCTCTGTCAGATCACTCGACCCCCTGCTCGAGCCTGCACACGACCGCTTGCCCACTCGAGCGCATGGTCGAGTTCTTCCGCTTGCTTCTCCTCTTGAGATTAAGAGTGCATCACGGCGATCCATGAATTCCTCAGCAGATTTCTTGGCCTCAGCTCGGCGGATTGCAGCTTGTTCTGGTGTTTCCCTTCCTTGTGAAGACATTGTGAAAGAGACTCTTGAAAAAGGTTAGACTCAAAGCTTAATATTAATAGGTTAGTACCCAGAAAACAAAGAAACTTAAGCCTTGAGCAGCAAATAAAAGCAAAGAGAGTCGATTTAGGTGCTTATATAGAAGTGGGAGGGGACAAGAAAGCAAGGTGGAGCGTGTATACCATTCAAAATTTGAAATAGGAATCTTTGACTCACTTTGGCACATGCTCGACCCCACCACTCGACCCCACGTGGTCGAGTGCTTGACCAAGTTCGAATTTCAAATTTTTGCTTCTCCCTCCAATGAATTGACTGGGCTTGTGCTCGGTTAGGCACTCGATCGTGTGCTTCTTGGTGGGCTGGTCGAGTGGCCTTGAATTTCCTTCCCCATGAGATCAAACTCACTTGGGTCGATGTACAAACCTCATATAAAAGCCTACCCAAAACAAACATAAAAGAAAAACATCAAACCACAAGAAAAATTAAACTTATATACAAAGATACCTTAGGGACTTCCTCCCTAGTGAGCTTGTTTAAAGTCACTAAGCTTGACTTTTGTTTCCTCCTTAAGCTGGGTTTGGAGGCCAGAGAGGTGATGAGTTCCCCCCTAGTTCAAATTGATCACCATGGTCCTTGTTGTTGGTCAAAAGAGTCACTACACTTGCAGCTTGTTTACTCTTGATCTTGAGTCTTGGTCTTACCTTCTTCAAAGACCTCTTGTTGAGTTGAGCATGAATATCTTTTACTAAGCTAGTTAACACTTGAACTGAATCCTTGAGCTCTTCAACAGTCTTAGCTTGTGCAGTTTCCACTTCCCTTCGGATCTCATAGTCACTCCTGTCCTTAACAGCAAAAGGTTGACCTTGAATGGAGGGCAAGTTGGTTGGGTTATTGATATCAAACTTCATGGTTAAACCCTCAGCTATGTTCAAGGTTATCAACCCTTCGTTTACATCAATGACAGCTCTAGCAATGGCTAGGAATGGTCTCCATAGAATGATAGGGTCTCTATAACCACAAAATCAGTAGGAATTCTGGCCTTGTCTATCTTGACTGGTAAGCTTTCCAATTTACCAACCACCTCCCTGTCTGATCCATCAGCTAAACTTATGTGGAGGTTACTAGACTTGAACTCAGTGTGCCCAAGCTTTTGCGCTACAGAATAAGGCATTACACTAATAGATGCTCCCAGGTCACATAAACACTTGTTGAAGTGCAGATAGCTAAAGGAACATGGCAGATTGAATGGACCAGGATCTTCAAGCTTGGTTGGGATGATAATTCCTTCAGTCTCCTCAAGATCCTTCTTGTCTTGATCCTGAGCCTTCTTCTTGGAGATCTCAAGCAACATATTCTGGTAGAGAGGATATGGAGTATACTGTTCCAGAGCAGGGCTTCTCTCTTCTTCTTCGAATGCAATGATAACTTCTTCTTTCTTCCTAATGACAACTTCTTGCTGTATGGCCATCACTTCTCTTTTCTCAATGATCCCCCTGAGTTCCTTCAGCTTCTGTGCCTTGAAACGTCCTGGGAATGGCAGAGGTGGTTTATAAACTGGAGGAATGTACTTGATAGGTGCAATAGACTCAGTGGAGTCTACTCGACCACCAGCTCGACTCAGCACTCGATCAAGTGCCCGATCGTGTGCCATGTCGAGTGCACTGTCGAGTGCCTTCTCTTCTTGTTATCCTTCTTCATTCTGAGCTGAAACTTGTTGAATACCCTCCCCATCTTGATTCTCACTGTCCTCAGTGATAACATCCTCTGTAACATAGATGGCCTTGGCAAGGGTACAATGATTGCTCCCGTCAAAGAAGGAAAAGATTTGTTTACTAGGATTAAATCTGCTGCTGGGAAAGTATCTGGTGCCATGGTGTTTATTCGGTCAAGAGTTGAAAGCAAATCAGCTGAGGTGCGGGAACAAGACATTGCCCTTATCTTGTGATTCACAATTGCAAACTCCATTTTCGATCGTAATGTTTTTTCTTGACAGGTTAAAAAGTCTATGGAAACTTACCAGGGAGAAGTGATGAAGACTCTCCAAGAGTTAGAGACCATCCGCAGTCAAATTGTGAGTCAGAACAAAGGCAAGAAAGAAGGGTCTTTGACATGCACACCAGCACAACAAATGCAGATTAAGCAGACAATCACCAAGTGGGAACAAGTCACTACCCAATCCGTTGAGACTGCAACTCAAACCCAGACGTCTTCAACATCTTCCACCGGCAAGATGGTGGCAAACTAAACTCAAAAGGCTTATCTACATTCATTCTCAACAAATCACCAAAACAAATACCTTATCTTATAATTACTAGCTACACAATAAATTTAGATTTTCATTTTTTTTATTTTTTTGTAAAATCAAGATCAGTATAGGCATAGATCTGCTGATCGTCCTCTGCAAGGAATATTTCTCTGTAAGGACAAATATAGATTGTAACAATCACTCTGATGTGAGTCTCAGTGAGTGAGTTCACATTAATAAAGTTTTGATACTTCTCTTTCTCCTTTCCAAATGATATAGAGAAATTAAAAAATATATCTTATATAATATGAGAAGGTTTTTCTCAGCATTTGCTAAGGAAAAGACACTTGGCATGCTATTTATCTAACACATGTCCTTTTTGTTGTTTGGAGTTAATTAATTAAATTCATCTGTACTTTGGATCTAAGTAATTCGAGGCCCATAAAACAAACAAAAAAACTTTTAACATATCCCTTTTCTCTTCTTCAATAAGAACCAGTTGTAGACCTCTTATGATCTAAAGCCACCATTTATCAGTTTGTGGTTTCATCCTAGGAAAAAACCTGATTATAGTTATTTTGAAATTCTAAATATGGGTTTCAATCTAATGTATAATTCAGGGCAAAGCCGGATTCTAAATTACGCTCTTATATAATATGAGAAAACAGTCGAAATCAATCTAAATTATTTACATAACGCTTTTTCATATCCGATATATGATACCATGCATTTTTCAACCTAAACAGACTAAAAATTCAAATTTCCTACCCCAACTTTACAAATTTAGCCGATTTCAACATATCCGTAAATAGATTTATTTAGTCGTTTAACGGTGCTGAGTCAAACGCCAACAAAGCAACACGTGGCATCAGTACATATCTAAACTACGTCGTTTTGATAGCTTAAATAAAACAAAATTAAAATGTTGCTTTCGAACCTGCGACCATACGCAAATATATTACAACTTTGTTTATGATAACCAATGTATTTAATATGTTTGAGTTGTTTAAGCATTTGGTTTTATTGTCGATGGTCGCAGGTTCGGAACTAACAAGCAACATTTTAATTTTGTTTTATTTAAGCATCAAAAAGATGTAATTTTGATACGTCCAGATGCCACATGGTTGCTTTGTTGGCATCTAACTCAGCACCGTTAAACGGCCAAATAACTCGGTTTATGGATATGTTGAAATCGGTTAAATTTATAAAGTTGAGGTAGGAAATTTAAATATTTAGTCTGTTCAGGTTGAAAAATGCATAATACCATAGGTTGGATATGAAAAAGCATTTTGTAAATCGTCTGGATTGATTTTAGCCGTTTCCCTAATCATTGAATACAATTATCTGCAAACAAGTTGGAAAATAATTCCACGTCACTAGTGATGTTCAGGTTGTGTGTTTTATTGAAATTTTATTTTTGAACATGTTAGTAATGAAACAATAATCTGAATACTCATGCACCTGAGTGATGTGTCTGTATTTTATGGGATTTTAACAATGGTTTTTACACTTATTTTGAGTCTTTTGTTAGGTCCTAGTGTGCTTTTAGAGTCTTTTTAGTCTTTTATGAGTTTGTACATGTTTTAGGTTGCTTTTGAAGGAAACTGAGTGTTTTGGGGATGAAGACAAGCATCTGGAGCCAATTTGGTGAAGACTGATCGGACTAGCAAGCAGATGGAGCAAATACAGAAAAGCATCCAGGATCGGCTGATCCACATTCGGGATCGACCAGTCCCGTACCCGAAGCAACCTTTCCTTTTTTGTTTTAAACCGACTTTTAGGGTTTTATTTACTATTTAAGCACGGGGCTCGACCTAAAAAACACAACTTTTATTCTACGCAGCTTTTGAGTATTTGTAAACTTTGGGAGAAGATCTCTAAACCCTCTTTTTTTCTTTTGCAATTCAATTATGTCTTCTTCATCTTTGATTTGCTGTTTTTGTTTCTCCATGTCTGAGTAGTTACTCTATTGGGTTTTGGGTTTCAAAGGGGTTTATGATTCTCTAACGATGGTGTTTTAGATTAGGGATTGAATTATTTTGTTTTTCATCTATTGTTGTTCTTAAAGCCTAAACTAGATTAGCTACCTAGTTTATGATCATAGGTTAAATTTATCGGGGCACCGAAAGTGTTGTTGAGTTGCTAGAAAAGAACATAGGTGAGCAAGGTGGACCTTAGCCAACGAAAGTTGAAGTTGAGGCACCTTGTGAACATATCAAACCTAAACTTTTATTGCTTGCTTGGTTTGCTAGATCCAAACGACGGTTTAGGGTTTAGTGAATACATTGCATAGATAGTTAACGCTGCGGAAGTAGGTTAGCTTTACAACCGTGATTTGAGTTCTAGAACGGTGCTTAACGCATCCCTATCTATTCACCTTAGTCCGAGATTATATTCCCCATAGATTCCCTGCACCCAATATTTCCTTTTTAATTTAAAACAGCTTATTTATTTTCCGTTTTTTTAATTATTACTTGTTTCACAAACTTCCTTTTTTTCTGTCTTAGCTATATTCGATCTTTATAGTTTCATAGTGCAATTATTTGGTCCCTGCGGATTCGATCCTAAAGTGTTACGACGATACGACTAGATCGTAGTTGAGTGCACATTAAGTTTTAATTGACATGTTGATCACTGAGTATCAGTAAGGTACATGTTATTATAAATCTAATCATATACATATAGTGTTTCCTTTAAGATAATTTCAATAGTGTACCCTCAATAAAAAAATATCTTTTAGATCCACAGTCCGTTTACAGGTTGTTCTAATTCAAGCTACATGCTCCTAGCATGTACACACAGATGATTTTAAGTCAGAGATGTGATAGATCATTTTTAGTGTGATGAATTCATGAATAAGTCAAGGGTTCGAACTAGCATGGCCAAAAGTTTAGAATCTATAACTTGCACACACTTGGATTAATCAGAGTCAATAATTTGATCCTTCTTAATATAGATTGAAGAGAAATGCGCACAACAACATAAATTACAGTCAAAATAGAAAGTAAAACATGTGAACCTCTTTTGCTATTCTCTCGTGACCTTAAATCAATCCACTATTTACTCAAACTCACTTTAAAATAGACTCTCGAGCATCTATATAAACCAAGTTTCTCCTAGGAACAAAAATCATCTCAAAATCCCAAAAAAAAAAAAAAAAAAGACAAAAATATTTATTAAAAAAAAAAAAGGAAAAAAAAAACAAATAATCGTCTTGTTCTGTTCTATTATAACTTTTCATTTTAAATAAGAAAATGGCGAAAAATTTACTAGCAATATGTCTGGTGTTTATGGTTGCATCAAGTGTGGTGTATGAAGTGCAAGGAACTTTCTTATTAAAGTTATACTTGAGGACGAGGTTTCCCAGACGTTGTATGGACTTTGCGCCTTTTGCTGCCAAGGGTATGTTGATGCTCTTGAGCAACCTTCAAGATGGATGTCCCGCAACTAGAGAGTTCAAGGAATTCTTTTCAAGGTTCAAGTCTTACATAAGCTTTATCATCTCGGCATCGTCCTCAACGAAAAACATTGATACGGAGATTGATGGGAGATGTGAATTACTTGCCAAGGCTATGTCTGCATTGAGTGGTAGTACAAGCAGTAAAACAGTAAGTATTGTACCAAAACATTGATATGATATATATATGAAATAATGATTTTTTTTTTGTTTGGTGTGTTTTTCTTACAAAAATTGTTTCTTATTGACAGTCGTCGGAATTAAAAATGACCATGCTGTCAATGGGAAAGACTTTGGTTGAGCAGAAGAGGCAAGGTTCAACGATACTGTCATTTCAACAAAAGAAAGAATTGCTTAAGGCTTTTGTAGATTGGATTCGACTTGTTTTTACATTCGTAAAGAGTGTCGCGGAGCAGAAAGGAAAGACGATTGATGAGTCATCTTACGGTCTTGATGTCGATGTTAATTCCAGCATTGGAAGTGGAAGCGATAGTGATGATGATTCATCCGATAGTGAGGGTTCCTCACCTCAAGCTGGAACTCCCACTCCAACCACTCCCAGCACTCCCAGCACTCCCAGCACTCCCACTCCCACAACTCCCACTCCCAGCACTGAAACTGGATCCTCACCTCAAGGTGAAACTCCCTCTCCAACCACTCCCACTCCCACAACTCCCACTCCCAACACCGAAACTGGATCCTCACCTCAAGGTGAAACTCCCGCTCCAACCACTCCCACTCCCACAACTCCCACTCCCAGCACCGAAACTGGATCCTCACCTCAAGGTGAAACTCCCACTCCCACAACTCCCACTCCCAGCACTCCCAGCACTCCCACTCCCAGCACTCCTACTCCCACTCCCGCTACTCCCACTCCCACCACTCCTACTCCTTCAACTTCAGACAGTCCGAGTGGAAAAACCTCTGAAAAAGGAAGCGAGAGTTCTAGCGGAGGTGCTTCAACAAAGGAAGAATCCAACAGTCAAAGTGGAACTCCCACTGGCACCCCTTCTGGTTCGACTCCTACTGATAGTGAAACCTCTGCTCAAGGAAGTGCTACTTCTCAAAAGAAAGAATCCAGCAGTGTGGGTGATTCTTCTCAAACCAATGAAGAATCCAACACCGGAAGTAATTCTTCTGAAAAGAAGGAATCCAAAAGCCAAAGCTCATCTACCACCACATCAGTTAAAGAGGTTGAGAGCCAAACATCCTCGGAAGTCATGTCTTTTATTTCAAATCTTGAGAAGAAGTATTCACACAATGCAGAACTCAAAGTCTTTTTCGACAAACTAAAGACTTCCATGTCTGCTTCCTCAAAGCTTTCTACCTCAAATGCACAAGAATTCGTCTCTGGGATGAAATCTGCTGCTTCCAAACTATCAGAGGCCATGATGTTCGTGTGTTCAAGGTTTAGCCAATCCCAAGAGGTGCGTAAAATATAATATCATCTTTTCGAATTCTTATATTATGATTTTTCTTTGATAATAATAAAGTCATTTGTGTTATATATGTTTTGGAATGATAGACCAAGTCCAACATGGAAACTTCCCAACAACAAGTGTTGAAGACTCTCAAGGAACTACAAGACATCAACAGCCAAATCGTAAGTGGAAAGAAAGTGACATCAACACAAAAGACAGAGCTTAAGCAGACGATCACCAATTGGGAACAAGTCACAACCCAATTCGTTGAGACCGCTGCTTCTTCAAAGTCATCTTCATCTTCATCTTCATCTTCTTCTCATGGCAGTGTAAAGATAGCCCAGACGAACTGAGTTGAAAGCCTAAGCACCATCAATGAACCCTAAATCAGCAAGAAAGACAAACTAGTACCGCCAAATATTTTATTTTAGTATCTTACTAGAGATTTTGTTTTCGCTTTTTAAATAATACTAAGATTGGTATAGGCCAGCAATGGCTATAAACCAACGTATGCAAGTAAAAAAAAATTACTCTGTAAAAAATAATTATAGATTGTAAGCGCTCTGTATTGTTGTTAACATGCAGAAGTGAGTAAGACCCATTAAAGGGATTTTGAATAATTTTCTTCTCCTTTAAATTTAAGTATGTATAGTAGTAAATAATATTCTTCTTATGATGCATTTAACCAAACTATACACAGAAACTTGAAATAAACTATACTTATATCTTATGAATCAAATTCATGGTTTATCATAAGGAAATTGAGTTAGATGAGCATTATAAATATACTAGCAATATTTCTTATTAGGTGACATGTTCCATTCCCCAAAGAAGTCTCTCTTTATCTAACTCTCCATGCCCTGCGACATTTACCTCACATTTGTCGGTCCCAACAAGAGTTTGGCTCTCCAACTCTTACCATTTCCGTCATCAGTATGCTCAAAACTTCAAAACCCTTAACATACATGGTCCGTACGTGATGTATGACTAATTAGATAAAGTTTCCACTCTTTCTTTCATTGTAGATTACAATGACTACATTATGATGTTGTTTTTTTTTTGTTTACAAACAGATGCATGTCTACATTTTGAATACATTTTTTTTTAATTATATTTCCAAAAATGGTATGAGCGAGTAGCCTGTATTAATATTTATCTTTATTAAGAGGCAAAACTACTTTCGTTAATATGAGACTACTTTAATATACTACTAGGTATTAACCTGGGTTATCCGCAGGCTGAATTCTTTTTTTTTTTGATAAAAAATTGTTATAATTTATTTTGTTATTATATTATTTATTAATTTTTAAAATTTTAGCTGTTAAACTGAATTGACAGAGATTTTCTTTGATTAGATTTTTAATAATATTTTTTTAAGCACGAATTAGTTTAGATTCAGATAGATTTTATTTATTTTTTAAATTTTCTTTAATTTTGTAGATCTAATTTAATTTGATCTTATACAAATTTTTTTGTTTATTTATAATTAATAAAGATTAATTAAGTAATTATATTTTTCTAATAGCAAGTGAATGTAATTTTTTACATATTTTAAGGTTAATTTCATATTTGTACTTCCTAATTAATATAGTAAAATTTGTTTAATTCAGTTTTTGATTTATATATTTTTTCTAATATATTTTTCTTTTTAAAAAACTTTCCCTATTGTTTTCTCTGATAACTAGAGCTAGAGAAGAGTAGTCTGCTGCCCTTTGCAATCTATAGAATCAAGGTTATTCCAGAGACTTCTCTGATTTGATATTTTTAATGCTTCTGAGTTTCAACCGTCCGAACCTTTGATCTGTAATCTTTTCGGTACCCGAAATCAACCTTTAATCCATTCCAATTTTTTTCCATTTTTAAATACCTCATTGTCCTAAAAGGTAATTGAACTTGAGGCATCAAGGAACCAAACCCTTTGTACTACCACTAAGGCACCAAGGTTTTGGTTAGTGTAGAGTATATTGGATTGGAACCTAAGGTCATCCCCATCAAAGAATTTAATGAGTTGCTTAGGAGTTGCTAAAGTATTTTTACAGATTAAATTTAATTCTTTTTGTATGATTTAGCTTAGGATCGATGGTTAGGTAAGATGTTTTAGATTTGTTCAGAAACTTGGGTGTGTCAGTTTTTGATTGGATGAGTGAAAAATAAAGTTTTTTTTTTGTTATGTGGTTTTCTCTCTCTCGTCTCTCTCCCGATGGATGGCAATACTCCACATAGAAGAAGCCGAGAATTGATTTCACCGGAGGCATCATATCTCCACTGTAAGAGACACTATCGACGATCTCGGTTCATCAATCCGGGAGCCAATTGATTGACCAAATCGGAAATTTTAGTTGCCAAATCTCCAACGGGGTGGTTCAATGATGCTGTGTAAGTTTTTTTCTTGGTCAAAATCTGATTGATTTCATATGTAGATGGGCATGCATCATAGTTTTATGGATGAGAAGAATTAGGGTTCTACAAATTAGAATCGATTTTAGCAAAATTATGGTTGTATGATGATAGCTGTTTGAGTTGAAACTTATTTGTTTGTTTGTATACTTGCGTTTTATACTTTGTCTGATGATAAGAAACCATGTGTTTGATAGATGTGAATCAAACACTACCAATAGGAGCCAGTGAACCAAACAAAAATAGACAAAACAGAAGACCAAGAACACTAAAATTAGGAGCCAATGAAACTCTTTTCATTTCGTTTTTGATCTCTATTGCTGTGTGGTTTTGTAACATTGCTCAGTAGACTTCTTATTGAAACTGTTTTGATTGATGGGTTTAGTTTGACCAATTTTGTGGTGACTGTTTTGTTTTGATTTCTGTGGTGACCAATTCTGACCAATTCAGTAACATTGATCTCAATTTTGATTTTGTTTGACCAATTATGTTGTGACTGTTTTGCTCGGTAGACTTCTTATTGAAACTGTTTTGATTGATGGGTTTCTTACTTGGATGTTTTGTTGTTCAATATTAACTTTCTATTGGGTTATTGACTATGCATTTTACTAATTACAATGAGCTCTCGTCTTGTACACTTTGCAGGCTGCTGATTCTCAAGTTGTTTCAAATTTTGATATACAGGATATCTTTAACTAAATAAACAACATGTGTTCAGATTAAAGATTACACTACAACAATCTCTCTCATGGAATTCTTCGATTGTCCGCAACAATTCTCTCTCTCTTGGATTCCATCGCGATTTACTCGGCGTTCCGCGAGCTACTCAGTTTCGACAGAGTTTGAATTCTTGGAATCCAATTCTAAAGAGCTATGGTTTGTGATTTTTGTGTTCAGATTGATATCTTGAAAGTGGAGCGGATTTGGTGAAACATAGAGGTCCATCTTCTGTTGCAGGTTTTTATTTCTATATTGGTTGTGTTCTTGCTTTTATTATAAAGAACTATGCAATCTCTTGTATTATGTGTTTTTTTGTATCAATATAGTGATACTCACTCTTGTTTACAAATGAAGCAATGGACTTGTAAAGTCATGAAAAATATACTCTTGTTTGGTCTCCATTGCTTCATCTCTCTTTTTTACTTCTAAAAATACAACATATGATGCATAGATGGACGTCGCTTTATTCATGATCTACCAAAATTAACTTGTTGTGTATTCACTTCTATTCGTGATGTTCTTCATCCTTCATTCGTGAGGAACATTGGGTTTGTTGCTGAAGTAGTGATGAGTGGAATGACCCATTGAAGGCAAAAAGCTTGAAGCTTTCTTCACATCTGATGCATGGTTTGGTTCATTGCAATGGTTTTGGTCATTTGCTCTGTATCTCTCTACACATTGTTTAGTGATTTTGAGATTGAATCACATAAATTTTGACATTATTATAAACTTTTTGTTTTTGGGTTTCTTTGTTAAACCATGATTGAATTTGAGTATTTCTTTTCAAGAACCCCAAATTTAAAAACCTTCAATGGACCCGTGAAATTTTGAAGTTTCTTAAGAAGTTCTTATACTAACTTTTTTCAAGATTAATAGTAAAATATGTTTTTAGCAAACTTTGTTTACATCCATTGATGGAGATGCCCTAAGGCCTTGATAAGTAGGATTATAGTAAAGTTGTATAGCAGCATGCATGGAACATAATTTACGTGTATACATATATACTAGTTACAAATGTATATCTGAAATATTTTAGATCGCAGCACATGAAAATAGTTGTGAGATTACGATAGTATGTCATTAGTTAATTTAACTTTGCAATTTAATCTAGTAATGACTATCCTTAATTACGTGCCCGGATGTAATTAATAAGCATTCAAAAGATTCTATCATTTCTACAAAACATATATTGCATTGCATGGATAGTACTTTAATGTTATAAGTTATGTGTGAGGTAAATTTATTTACTAAATAAAGAATTATATACACTACTGCCACAATTTACAACACACAGTTTGCCGTCCAAATCGGTTTGGAACATGAAAACAATTAATAGTCTCTTTGGCTATTCTCTCGCGACCGTAAATGAATCCACCAATTTCTCTTACTCAAATTTAGAATTTTTAAGCATTTATATAAGTCGAGTTCTCTCTTAGAAATTAAATCATTCAAGAAAAACCCAAAAAAAAAAACTAAACATAAACTTAAAAAACCAAAAAAAAAAATAGAAATCCTTCTAATATTGTTTACCCATCTGATAAGAAAATGGCTAGGTTTCCTATAGAGATATGTCTGATGTTGATACTAGTAGCATCAAGTACCATATACGAAGCGCAAGGGACGTTCTTATTAAGGCATTACATGAGGAAGTTTCCTAAAATGTCCCAAGATTTTGAGCCTTTCGCTTACAAGGGTATGCTTAGTTTTGTGGACAACCTTGAGAGTATGTGTCCATTAAAAGGAGAGTACAAGGACTTCTTCTCAAAGCTGAAGGCTTTCATATCCTTTATAAACACCGCAAAAGGGTCGTCTTCGGAGTTCCAGTCTCAAATGAAATCACAATCTGAGGGTCTCTTCAAGGCAATCTCTGCTTTAGGTGTCAAAGGAGGATCATCGGTACGCAAGAATTTATATTTTATTATTGTTCACATGATGAGTGTTAGAGCATGTTAAATATTGTTTGTTGGTTTTGTGATAGGCGGATACGAGCAAATTGATCGAGAGTTTGATGTCAATGGGAAAAACTTTTGCTGAATTTAAGAGGAGCGGTGCAACAACGATGACCAGTGAGCAAAGAAGAGAGCTGGTCATATCTATGTCAAAATGGGCACAAGTGATTGGTCAATTTGTGAAAACCGTTGGCGAGAAGAGTGGTGATGGCGGAAATATTGATCTTTCATCTATTCTTGGCATTGGAGGCTCTGGTGGTGACAATGGAAGTCCAAGCTCTGATACCAGTTTCCCCTCGACCGACGCTGGGACTCCTACCAACAGTGGAAGCTATCCTGACAGCACCGGTGACAGTGGAACCTCAGCTGGTGGACCGAGTGGAAGTACAACTGATTCAGGAGATGGAAGTATGGGTGATACGGGTAGTGGAAGCACTGCTGGTGGCCCAAGTGGAAGTACAACTGATTCAGGAGATGGAAGTATGGGTGATACGGGTAGTGGAAGCACTGCTGGTGGCCCAAGTGGAAGTACAACTGATTCAGGAGATGGAAGTATGGGTGATACGGGTAGTGGAAGCACTGCTGGTGGCCCAAGTGGAAGTACAACTGATTCAGGAGATGGAAGTATGGGTGATACGGGTAGTGGAAGCACTGCTGCTGGCCCAAGTGGAAGTACAACTGATTCAGGAGATGGAAGTATGGGTGATACGGGTAGTGGAAGCACTGCTGGTGGCCCAAGTGGAAGTACGACTGATTCAGGAGATGGAAGTATGGGTGATACGGGTAGTGGAAGCACTGCTGGTGGCCCAAGTGGAAGTACAACTGATAGTTTAATGGGTGCCGGAGGTGGAGCTGCTGCCGATGGCGAAAACGGTCGAGCTGCTGCTGGTGGCGAAAACGGTGGAGCTGCTGCTGGTGACGAAAGCGGTGGAGCTGCTGCCGATGGCGAAAGCGGTGAAGCTGCTGCGGGTGTCGAAAGCGGTAGAGCTGCTGCGGGTGGCGAAAACGGTGGAGCTGCTGCCGATGGCGAAAGCCGTGAAGCTGCTGCCGATGGCGAAAGCGGTGGAGCTGCTGCCGATGGCGAAAGCGGTGAAGCTGCTGCTGGTGGATCAACTCAACGTACTGAAAGTGGTGGAGCAAATTCAATGGGTGGCGCAACTCAACGTACTGAAAGTGGTGGAAGCGCTGCTGTCGGTGGTGAGAGTGAAACTGAAAGTTCAATGATTGGTGGAGGTGCCTACATAGATTCTACAGGTGGAAGTCCTGCCAGTAGCCCCTCTGCTGGTGGCCCGAGTGGAAGTACAACTAAAAATTCGATGGAAGGTGTTGCGGGTGGCAGTGCAACTGTTACAAGTTATCAAGCTGCCAACTACCAAAAGACACACTCAAAATCGTCAGGCAAAAGCTCCTTTAGCCATTCTTTAGAGGAGAAAAACTCTGGAGGTACCAATGCTGACTCGTAGATTCAGACCCGTAGAAGTCAAAAATTTATTAATACTATATTATTTCAATAAAGAGATGGCCCTGCTTAGTACAGCGAGCTGTAGAATGTTTTGTCGTAAGTCTATTAATTACAGACACTCAATACTAGAGAAATTACAAACATGCGTAAACTGCATGGATATCAAATTAACTCTCTCTCTCTCTTTTTTTAATATTTTTGTTGTAAAACATATTGATACAAGAAATTTTGGTTAATTATCGACATGATACATTGAGTAAAAATTTTGTAAAACCTCGAGCATGAGAAGTTTATTTAATAAACACATTAAATCAAAATTTTGATCCTTATCATCATGTTTTATTCTCTTTTAATTTTTTTTTCCCAAAATTTTATCCTCATTTAGTATCCCCTTTTTAAAATTATTATTGGTGATATAAACTTGACAAGATCTTTTAGAAGAGCCCAAATAGTCAAATAGAATAGGCAAGAGACATACACACTAAAAGAAATTGTCCATATTCTAATAGTACTATCTTGTTTTATCCCTCTTGTGAATTGTGATTAGTAAAAATATAGAAAACAATACATGTCTTACCAGAAGAGTTGTCAAAATGGAATAACCTATAGCAAATTAAAATAGTTAGAGCAGTTCGTAGAGTTTTGCTTAAAGCAGTTCTTAAAACTAAATTAACCCCATGAGGCAGAACCGATCGAGGTTATTAATCAGGCGGACAATGATAAATTGTTATGAGAAGAGGCTAAGTCTTTCTATTCGGCTACCCTACATTCATTGCCTGTGGAGTCTCGGGTTCCTTCTCCCTGGTGTCAGGTTGATGGTTCTTGGAAGGCTTCAGATCTTCTTGTAGGTTTGGACTGGTGGTTTTGTAATAGTGAGGATGCCACGCTACTACTGGGAGCACAGAGTCAACGTCGCATTTCTTCCCCTCTACATTCGGAGTTTCAGGCATTGATTTGGGCGATGAATTCCCTACTGACGGCGGGTGTTGACTGTCAGAGCTTCGAGACGGATTACGCAGAATTAGTGGCGATGGTGCAGTCTCCTGATGAATGGCCCGCTTTCTCCAACCTTTTGGACGATTTCAACTTACTCCGACCATCCTTCCAGCTGTCAAGGATTCCACGGACGTCAAACGTAAGGGCAGATTGTTTGGCTCGTTCTTCGAGATCTTTATCTTCTCAGACTTTTTTTGTAAACTCTTATCCTCCGGTTTGTGCAACCAATCTTGGAGTTATTTTCTAGATTAATGTTTGGTTAAAAAAAAAAAAAAAACTAAATTAACCCATGGGAGTCTCCTACTTAGAGTTTTCCTATTAAAATAAACAAAAATTGAAAAGGTGAAGAAAGAGTCAAGATAAAACCATCTCCAAATGTAGAAATTTTTAATTTTTTTTTTACAAAACAATATGTATTAAGTGTTGTATACAATATGACAAAGTACAGAAGAAAGAAAATTTGACCATTTTCTCCAGTACTATTGTGGGAAATATTCCGGAGAATAAATTTTTATGAATATCCCTCAAAAATATGTTAGGATTTCTGATAGTTTATGTATTGCTATTTATGAGTATATCAAGAATTAATAATAATTAATTAAAATAAAATAAAATAAAAATTAGAATTGTGAAATTATTCTTAAATCATAAAATAAAATTATAATTTAAAAGAAAACAATAATAATTTTAATATGAAAAAAAACTGAAATTATTAAGATTCACCAAACTATCTCAGCATCGATTATGTGGACTTTGTGTTCTCTACGCTATTCCAAGTGTTTTTTTTCTCTCCGTTTAATCTCTGCATTATGCGCTAAGATTTTCTCGTTCGTCTAAAAACATTGGATTTTTTTATGCATATGATTTGGCAGGATTAGAAAACAAAAAAAAAATGAACAAAATATACATATCCAAAGAAAATCATTAACCACATAAAACATGCAAGATTATTTATGTCCTAAATACATAAAACATGTGATCATCTGAATGACTAATGAGACTTTTTCTTTTTACACATATATGACAAGAATCAAGGTCGGCCCAAGTTTATTGGATGCCTAAAACAAAAATAGTTTTATTCACCATTAAACATAAAAAGAAATTATATCAAACACGTATTTGCCAAGTTCAAACTCGGAAAATTTTGGAAATAAATGAAAGTGTTGACCACTGCACCACAAAAACTTTTCAAAAATGATCCCGTAAGTTCCATTATATTAGTTTCTGTCTAAATCTTTTGCTTTACCAACGTTAGCTGCGGGACAGGCCAAAGAAAAATGTATGATTTGCATCCACATTTACATTCTTTTATAAAAGTCTAAACCTCAAAACGATTTGGATTTAATTTACAGTTAAAAATATTTTCTAATTAATCATAAATAATAATATTTTAGAGTTTATTATTTATATATGTACTATCTAACCATCCATATCTAGTCCCTTTAAAGTTTCACCGTTTACCTTGAAGTCCAAATTTGAACTTGAAGTGGAACTCGAAATCGAACTTGAGCTTGAACTAGAGTTAGAACTCTTCTTCATGTGATAGCCATTTCCGGTTGAAATCTCGATTGAAAATTGTTTCTCACTTTCTGTTGCAACTTTCACAAATTGAGAAATAACTTGTTCCCATTTCAACAATATCTCCTTGATTGCTTCTTGTTGTGATAGTGTGAGCGTGAACAAACCACCGCTCGTAGTTTGTTTTTCAAATATGGCTTTGGTCATAACTGATTGTAAGATGTTTAGAGTCTTCATCACTTCTTCTTGATATCCTTGTAGTATTGTTTTCATCTGTTTAATAAATAAATTAAAGTTTCATTTTTCACTTTGTAATTTCTATAATTTTTTATGAGTATTGTATTTAGTTAACTCACCTGTCCTGACCCACTTTTCTTGGCTTGCAAGACAGCCATAGCATATGAGAGTTTTGTGGCCATATTTACCATTTCAGACATGTAATAGCTCGAGTCTTTTGCTTTTAATGTTGAAGAGACTGGACACAAGTATTTCATGTAATCTTTAAGTTTCTGAAAGAAACTTTGGTACTTTTGGGTACCTGGAGATTTCTTTTCAAGGTTTGATATGAAATTTGTAACCTCTTTAGAAGTATTGGTCTCAATATCTGTCTTTAGTTCTTGTTTTGTTGTGGAATTTACGCCATGTTCTATTGTTTGATTATTCATAAAGTTAGTATTGCTTCCTCCATCATTATTTTCTTTATTCTCCTCTTCTACGCCATTGAATCTCCATTACTACTTTCTTGAGCTTCAATTGTCTAGTTTTTCATAGAATCTCCACTCATATCTACTTTACCTCCTTTAGATTCCTTTGATGTAACGCTTGTTTCATTTATGTTACCATTTTTAGAATCTTCTCTCACTCCATTGGCTTCAACTATCTTACCATATGCCGTCAAATTTGTAGCTCCATTTAAATTTCCTGTCGCACTATCTTTAGATTTTTCCTCCATTGAATTGTCTTTACCTCCAATTATTCCAGTTGTTTTATCATAATTAGAACCTTCTTCCATAGTTACTTCTTTACCTCCATTAATTTCATCTGACTTACCTTCTTTGAAACCTTTATTTGTAGAGTCTTCTTGACCTTTATGCACTTCATTTATATTACCATCTTTAGAATTTTCTTCTACAGAAACATTTTTACCTCCATTGGTTTCAGCTCTCTTAGCGTCTTCAGAATTTTCTTTTATGAAATCTTTTTTATCTCCACTGGTATCAACTATCTTACTATCTTCAGATGTATTTTCCATCGAATTTGTACCTCCATCTTTAGATTTTTCCTCCATTGAATCTTCTTTACCTCCATTTGCTTTAACTTTTTTATCATCTTTAGAACCTTCTTCCATATTTACTTCTTTACCTCCATTAGTTTCATTTGTCTTATAGTCTTCTTGACCTTTATCATCTATATGATTAGCTTTAAAAGTTTTTTCCATTGAAACATCTTTACCTCCATTGGTTTTCACTGTACTACCACCTTTAGAACTTTCATATGTGGAATTTGTACCTCTACTTATTTCAACTATGTTACCATCTTTCAAATCTTTTTTGTTTCCATTGATGTTCGTTGTCTTATCATCTACAGAACCTTCTTCTCTGTGATTCTTACCTCCACTTGTCTCAACTAACATTCCATTTTTAGAATCTTTATTCATGGAATCTTCTTTACCTTCATTGATTTCAGTTGTATTACCATCTTTAGAACCTTTTTCATTAAAATCTCTTTTAGCTTTGTTATGTTCATTCTTCTTATCAGCTTTGGAATTTTCTTCCTTACCTCTAATGCTGTCTTTGGAGCCTTCTTTTAAAGAACTTTCTTTACCTCCTTTGATTTCAACTTTCTTACCATCATTGGAAACTTCTTCTATGGAATTGTTCTTACTTTGATAAGATTCAATTCTTTTACCATCTCTGGACTCTTTGTTTTCTCCTCTAACCTCTATACTCGTACCATTTACTAAATCTCTGTTAGTTTCTTTAGTTTTTCCCTTTGATTTTCAATATTTGTGTCACCCTCATCAATTTGTTTTTGTTTCATTAAGGCTTCATCATTTTCTTTAGACGCATCATCACTAGACTCATTTTGCAATTTCTTCTCACTGATATTTGATTCCTTATTGGCTTCTTGAACCCCTACATGTTTTTTCATCGAGGAAGCTTTACTATCTTCTTACTTTTTCTTTGATTTTGTATCTTCTATCTTTTTATCTAATGCCTTCTTATCTTCGATCATCTTTCCAGATTTCTTTTTAAAATGTTCATTTTTTTCTTTACCGACTTTGTCTTCATTATCTTCTTTACTCTTTCCTTTCTTATATTCCAAAGATTCTTCACCCTTTACTTGATCATCCGCTTGCATTTCTTTCTCATATTTTTCTGATTTACCATGTTTAGACACTTTGTTATCTTCTTTCGTCTTCTTTTTATTCTTTTCAGAATCTTTGTTACTAACTTGAATCCCAACTTTCTTTTCTTTCCCATGATTTTTCTTTTGTTTTTCTGTTTCTCTTGACTCGAAATTCTTAGATTCCTTCTTGTCTTCCTTTTCTTTCATCAAGTATTCTGTATTTGACTGAAATCCTCCTTGCTTTGAGTTTCCAATGTGTTTTTTACTGTGTTTTGATTTATTGTCTTGAGACTCTTCCTTCTTCTCTTTATTTTCTTCTCGTTTCTTATTTTTTGCTTCAAATATTGTTTTCTTCTTTCTATCTTCCTCATTTTTCTTCGTAATTTTGTTGTTAGACTCTTTCTTATCTTGTTCTTTTTTCTTCTGTTGGTTGTGTATGGAATTTTTCTTTTCTTTTTTCTTTGATTCACTGTTTTTAACATCTGTCGTTACGCTTTTATCTTCTATATTTTTATTTATTATTATTTTTTTTAATATCTTCATTCTTCAATGATTTACCGTCTTGAGACTTCTTCTTCTCTCTCTTATCTTCTAGTTTTTTCTTTGATTTTTTTTCTTCATGCTCTTTCGTTTCTATTTTCTTTTCTTCGTTTTTCTTCATATTGTGATCCTTAAACTCTTTCTTCTCTTCTATCATTGATTTCTTCTCTTTATATTCATTCTTTTCCTTTTTATTTGCTTCATGTTAAGAAACCATGTGTTTGATAGATGTGAATCAAACACTACCAATAGGAGCCAGTGAACCAAACAAAAATAGACAAAACAGAAGACCAAGAACACTAAAACTAGGAGCCAATGAAACTCTTTTCATTTCGTTTTTGATCTCTATTGCTGTGTGGTTTTGTAACATTGCTCGGTAGACTTCTTATTGAAACTGTTTTGATTGATGGGTTTAGTTTGACCAATTTTGTGGTGACTGTTTTGTTTTGATTTTTGTGGTGACCAATTCTGACCAATTCAGTAACATTGATCTCAATTTTGGTTTTGTTTGACCAATTATGTTGTGACTGTTTTGCTCGGTAGAATTCTTATTGAAACTGTTTTGATTGATGGGTTTCTTACTTGGATGTTTTGTTGTTCAATATTAACTTTCTATTGGGTTACTGACGATGCATTTTACTAATTACAATGAGCTCTCGTCTTGTACACTTTGCAGGCTGCTGATTCTCAAGTTGTTTCAAATTTTGATATACATGATATCTTTAACTAACTAAACAACATGTGTTCAGATTAAAGATTACACTGCAACAATCTCTCTCATGGAATTCTTCGATTGTCCGCAACAATTCTCTCTCTCTTGGATTCCATCACGATTTACTCGGCGTTCCACGAGCTACTCAGTTTCGATAGAGTTTGAATTCTGGGAATCCAATTCTAAAGAGCTATGGTTTGTGATTTTTGTGTTCAGATTGATATCTTGAAAGTGGAGCGGATTTGGTGAAACATAGAGATCCATCTTCTGTTGCAGGTTTTTATTTCTATATTGGTTGTGTTCTTGCTTTTATTATAAAGAACTATGCAATCTCTTGTATTATGTGTTTTTTTGTATCAATATAGTGATACTCACTCTTGTTTACAAATGAAGCAATGGACTTATAAAGTCATGAAAAATATACTCTTGTTTGGTCTCCATTGCTTCATCTCTCTTTTTTACTTCTAAAAATACAACATATGATGCATAGATGGACGTCGCTTTATTCATGATCTACCAAAATTAACTTGTTGTGTATTCACTTCTATTCGTGATGTTCTTCATCCTTCATTCGTGAGGAACATTGGGTTTGTTGCTGAAGTAGTGATGAGTGGAATGACCCATTGAAGGCAAAAAGCTTGAAGCTTTCTTCACATCTGATGCATGGTTTGGTTCATTGCAATGGTTTTGGTCATTTGCTCTGTATCTCTCTACACATTGTTTAGTGATTTTGAGATTGAATCACATAAATTTTGACATTATTATAAACTTTTTGTTTTTGGGTTTCTTTGTTAAACCATGATTGAATTTGAGTATTTCTTTTCAAGAACCCCAAATTTAAAAACCTTCAATGGACCCGTGAAATTTTGAAGTTTCTTAAGAAGTTCTTATACTAACTTTTTTCAAGATTAATAGTAAAATATGTTTTTAGCAAACTTTGTTTACATCCATTGATGGAGATGCCCTAAGGCCTTGATAAGTAGGATTATAGTAAAGTTGTATAGCAGCATGCATGGAACATAATTTACGTGTATACATATATACTAGTTACAAATGTATATCTGAAATATTTTAGATCGCAGCACATGAAAATAGTTGTGAGATTACGATAGTATGTCATTAGTTAATTTAACTTTGCAATTTAATCTAGTAATGACTATCCTTAATTACGTGCCCGGATGTAATTAATAAGCATTCAAAAGATTCTATCATTTCTACAAAACATATATTGCATTGCATAGATAGTACTTTAATGTTATAAGTTATGTGTGAGGTAAATTTATTTACTAAATAAAGAATTATATACACTACTGCCACAATTTACAACACACAGTTTGCCGTCCAAATCGGTTTGGAACATGAAAACAATTAATAGTCTCTTTGGCTATTCTCTCGCGACCGTAAATGAATCCACCAATTTCTCTTACTCAAATTTAGAATTTTTAAGCATTTATATAAGTCGAGTTCTCTCTTAGAAATTAAATCATTCAAGAAAAACCCAAAAAAAAAAACTAAACATAAACTTAAAAAACCAAAAAAAAAAATAGAAATCCTTCTAATATTGTTTACCCATCTGATAAGAAAATGGCTAGGTTTCCTATAGAGATATGTCTGATGTTGATACTAGTAGCATCAAGTACCATATACGAAGCGCAAGGGACGTTCTTATTAAGGCATTACATGAGGAAGTTTCCTAAAATGTCCCAAGATTTTGAGCCTTTCGCTTACAAGGGTATGCTTAGTTTTGTGGACAACCTTGAGAGTATGTGTCCATTAAAAGGAGAGTACAAGGACTTCTTCTCAAAGCTGAAGGCTTTCATATCCTTTATAAACACCGCAAAAGGGTCGTCTTCGGAGTTCCAGTCTCAAATGAAATCACAATCTGAGGGTCTCTTCAAGGCAATCTCTGCTTTAGGTGTCAAAGGAGGATCATCGGTACGCAAGAATTTATATTTTATTATTGTTCACATGATGAGTGTTAGAGCATGTTAAATATTGTTTGTTGGTTTTGTGATAGGCGGATACGAGCAAATTGATCGAGAGTTTGATGTCAATGGGAAAAACTTTTGCTGAATTTAAGAGGAGCGGTGCAACAACGATGACCAGTGAGCAAAGAAGAGAGCTGGTCATATCTATGTCAAAATGGGCACAAGTGATTGGTCAATTTGTGAAAACCGTTGGCGAGAAGAGTGGTGATGGCGGAAATATTGATCTTTCATCTATTCTTGGCATTGGAGGCTCTGGTGGTGACAATGGAAGTCCAAGCTCTGATACCAGTTTCCCCTCGACCGACGCTGGGACTCCTACCAACAGTGGAAGCTATCCTGACAGCACCGGTGACAGTGGAACCTCAGCTGGTGGACCGAGTGGAAGTACAACTGATTCAGGAGATGGAAGTATGGGTGATACGGGTAGTGGAAGCACTGCTGGTGGCCCAAGTGGAAGTACAACTGATTCAGGAGATGGAAGTATGGGTGATACGGGTAGTGGAAGCACTGCTGGTGGCCCAAGTGGAAGTACAACTGATTCAGGAGATGGAAGTATGGGTGATACGGGTAGTGGAAGCACTGCTGGTGGCCCAAGTGGAAGTACAACTGATTCAGGAGATGGAAGTATGGGTGATACGGGTAGTGGAAGCACTGCTGCTGGCCCAAGTGGAAGTACAACTGATTCAGGAGATGGAAGTATGGGTGATACGGGTAGTGGAAGCACTGCTGGTGGCCCAAGTGGAAGTACGACTGATTCAGGAGATGGAAGTATGGGTGATACGGGTAGTGGAAGCACTGCTGGTGGCCCAAGTGGAAGTACAACTGATAGTTTAATGGGTGCCGGAGGTGGAGCTGCTGCCGATGGCGAAAACGGTCGAGCTGCTGCTGGTGGCGAAAACGGTGGAGCTGCTGCTGGTGACGAAAGCGGTGGAGCTGCTGCCGATGGCGAAAGCGGTGAAGCTGCTGCGGGTGTCGAAAGCGGTAGAGCTGCTGCGGGTGGCGAAAACGGTGGAGCTGCTGCCGATGGCGAAAGCGGTGAAGCTGCTGCCGATGGCGAAAGCGGTGGAGCTGCTGCCGATGGCGAAAGCGGTGAAGCTGCTGCTGGTGGATCAACTCAACGTACTGAAAGTGGTGGAGCAAATTCAATGGGTGGCGCAACTCAACGTACTGAAAGTGGTGGAAGCGCTGCTGTCGGTGGTGAGAGTGAAACTGAAAGTTCAATGATTGGTGGAGGTGCCTACATAGATTCTACAGGTGGAAGTCCTGCCAGTAGCCCCTCTGCTGGTGGCCCGAGTGGAAGTACAACTAAAAATTCGATGGAAGGTGTTGCGGGTGGCAGTGCAACTGTTACAAGTTATCAAGCTGCCAACTACCAAAAGACACACTCAAAATCGTCAGGCAAAAGCTCCTTTAGCCATTCTTTAGAGGAGAAAAACTCTGGAGGTACCAATGCTGACTCGTAGATTCAGACCCGTAGAAGTCAAAAATTTATTAATACTATATTATTTCAATAAAGAGATGGCCCTGCTTAGTACAGCGAGCTGTAGAATGTTTTGTCGTAAGTCTATTAATTACAGACACTCAATACTAGAGAAATTACAAACATGCGTAAACTGCATGGATATCAAATTAACTCTCTCTCTCTCTTTTTTTAATATTTTTGTTGTAAAACATATTGATACAAGAAATTTTGGTTAATTATCGACATGATACATTGAGTAAAAATTTTGTAAAACCTCGAGCATGAGAAGTTTATTTAATAAACACATTAAATCAAAATTTTGATCCTTATCATCATGTTTTATTCTCTTTTAATTTTTTTTTCCCAAAATTTTATCCTCATTTAGTATCCCCTTTTTAAAATTATTATTGGTGATATAAACTTGACAAGATCTTTTAGAAGAGCCCAAATAGTCAAATAGAATAGGCAAGAGACATACACACTAAAAGAAATTGTCCATATTCTAATAGTACTATCTTGTTTTATCCCTCTTGTGATTTGTGATTAGTAAAAATATAGAAAACAATACATGTCTTACCAAACAATACATGTCTTATCCCTTTTGATAGGAAATTTTTGTTTTACAAAAATATCCTTCCAATTTTTTTCTGTAGGTCGCAGAATTGTTTTTTTATTTAATTTTTTTAAAGTATGTCATTCAGTTGTCACAGATTTTATATTCGTGGCAGATTTTATTATTTACGACAGATTTTTCCACGACAGATTTTTTATTTTTGACAGATTTTTTGTAGTTCGTTATGACAGATTTAATTTTACTCACAGTTTTTTGTTATACGACAGACTTATTGTTGTTTTTACCACAGACTTTCATACTGTACGACATATTTTTTTATTTTACCAAAAAACTGCGGCATAGTGGCAGATTTTTAATTTAAAAAAGAAATCCTTGATTAACCCACAGTCGAATTATTGTTGTTTCATGTTATGGCAGATTTTGGTTTATGTTATGACAATTTTTAGTTTTTTTTTTAAAAAACTGTGGTTTACTAACAGATTTTTTAAAGAAAATAACATTTGCTAGAATGACTTTAAGAGTGTTTACACATTTATTTACGTTTTTACAGAATTTTTTAAGTTATGACAGATTTGTTTGAAATTTGTATGATGACAGATTTATTTTTAAAATCTGTATAGTGACAGATTTATTGTTTCTTTTTTTAAGTTATGACTGATTTGTTTTAAAAATCGTATGCTGACAAATTTTATGAATGTCATAACATATATGTTTTTAAATCCTTATAATGAAAGATTTATTGTTTTGCTTTGGTGTCCAATATTTATTGAATAAACTGATTTATTTTGTTACTAAACGGCAGACTTAATATATATATGACAGATTTTTATGATACTTGCCATATTTGTCATCGAAACCATATAATTATTAGGGTTATAGATTAGGCAACAGTTTCCTTAACATTCGCGATCTCCATCGTCGGTTTCCTTAACATTCGCGATCTCCATCGTCGCCTCTATTTTTTTCCTTTTGTGTTCTTTATCCAATCAATTCCGATGGTTTTTTTTTCTTTTGGGATCATCTAAGATTCGGTTCTGGGTTCTAAATCTTAGTGGGTTTTCTCTTCACTTTTTCTGTTTTGGGTTTGTGACCGTAATTTCTCACGTATCAAAGAACTGGATGTCACATGGAGCAAGTGATTCTCGTATGTGGTAAGTGGATCTTTGAGGAATCGAAATGGTTGTTTGCTGTGGATAATAAGAGAGGTTGTCGAATTCTAGAGTGTAACAACAAAACGAGTTATGATTATTGTATTCAAATGGTATATGAGGATTTCTGTTTGGATGACAAAGTATATGATGTTGGGTTGAGTTACAAGATTTCGAAGATGCTTTTACAGAAGTTACCGAGTGATACACCTCCAGTATTTATTGGTAATACACGACAGTTTCACACGTTTTTGGGGCAACTGAAAAGGGATACTTTACGACTTTGTGTTGAAGTGAAGGAAAAAGTTGTGTGTGAATCGAATCAAAAGTGCCCTTTAGTTGATCCAACGTTACATAGGAAACGTTCAAGAAACGAGGAAAATTTAGTGGAAGATGTTTATGTTGAAGATGTTGTCGCTAAGGAAGATGATGATGATGCTGACGATGACGAAACTAGATTCGATTATTGTGACGATTCTGATGGAACAGATTCTGACGATGAGAACTTTGCCAACTGAAACTGACTACTTTTGTGGTGTGGTGGTTGAATGATGTATGGAATGATGACTTATGAATGAATGGATGTCAGGGTGTTTCAATTCCCCTTATGCAATTGTAGTATAAGAGGTGTCAATCCAATCTGAGTGTTTGTGAACAATCAAGATGTGCATATAAGTCTAAGTCAAGCCAGATGTAAAGGTTGTTTGTCACTAACAATCCTATGATGAAATGGAAAGTGCAGGAAGTAAAACTACAAGAACTAGGAGGTAAATGCAAATGGAACAGAGTGATTATGACAAACAGAAATAGAAACTATGGAAATGGAAGTATTGAACTAATGCAAGGTAAGTAATGAACAGGATACTAAATGAATGCAACAGAAATGCAACTAGGGTGAGACAGGACAAACACAAATCATAAACACAAGTTCTGGGTTGGAACTCGAGCAATCACTCGATCGAGTGCTGATCGAGTGCATGGTCGAGCTGGACAAATACGCAAAACAGAACAACACAAGAAAAACAGAGCAATACCAAAACGAATCAAACAACAGGATTTAAGCTAAGAAATCAATAAACAAGGAAGGTCTTGAGGAGGGATTCATGGGCTGGACTATGATTGAGGTCATCTAACTTGGTCAACAAATCTCAAACAACTTGAGCTAATCTCTAGACATATATTTCTAAGACATGTTTAATCCACTCTCATGGCAAGAAACAATCAAACTCATGCATCTCTAGACTTGTTCTCACAAAGTAAAGAATCTACACAAGCAGGCATTAAGCAATATGTCAAAAATCAAACAAGACTTCTAATCTCTTAGCAAGCCTAATGATAATCTCTAGATCTAGCCTTATCTATGCTCCTTAGACATTGGTGTGATGCTAAGAGGCTTGAAATCAGATCCTACCCTCTCAGATATAGGATCAGCATTAAGAACATCTAGCCTAGAAGAGATCTACAACAATAAGGCTTGACCAAATCAAACAAACCACAAACACAGCCCATCCTAACCCATCCTCAAGATCCTAAGCAACTACTCACAAGAACACATGATGAACATCAAAGTCATAAACCCAGAAAATGATGAAACTTGCATGATTAGATAGATAAAGCAAAGATCTACAATATTGAAGAAGGAATCAAACACGAATTCTTAATATCTTGAAAGTTATGGAACCAACAAAATCCAAGAATCCTTTGTTTTTCTCCTTTTAAAAGAAGTACAAGATCTATAAAAAATAAAAGTGCAAAAGGAATAATTCTAAAAAAAGTAAAAACTAGGTTTTAGACTCTCTAAAAAGCTGGCCTCTTGGTGGCTGCAGGTACAAGGGCCTTATATAGGAGATGAGGTGGAAGCCCTAAAAATACAAAAAGTCAAAGCAGTCAACGGCTCGGTCAACTCGACCAGTGCTCGGTCGAGTGGCTGGTAGAGCTGGCTTCTCTCGTGCATTCTCCATTTGGTCGAATCTTTCTCAGCACCCGGTCGAGTGTTTGGTCGAGTGTGCGGTCGAGTTGGACTCTGGACCTTGATTCTTCAGCCTTAACTCTCTTGTTTTCTCCTCATGATTGCTTCACTTCTCCTCAGCATTGCTTCCATGCTGCTTAAGCTCCAAAATCACCTGTTTATGCATGAAAAGATGCAAATGCAATGCAACTATACTCTAATGCATGATTAGTCCTAAAGCTACACAATAATGGCCTAAATGGATAGCAAAAGATGCAAAAGTTGTGAATAAACTAAGGGAAAACAAGGTAAAATATATGAACATCAACACCCCCAAACTTAGTCTTTGCTTGCCCTCAAGCAAATAATCAAGAAAAAAGAAGGTAGGTGAGGTTTGAAAGTGGGATCTCAGCTCCTAAAGCTTGCAAATAGACTATCTAGAATTAATGTCCAAGTTACTAGTACTATGATGCAAGTTGAATGAGCTATACTTAAAGACTTTAGACAAGCATATCACAACCTTTATTGATTTGAGCCTTAGACATCCACATGCATTCAAATCAACCATTTCCTTTAACATTCATTAATCAAGAACATGAATCAATTCTATGCAATGCTTAAACTCATTTGGCTTGGAAATAAAGGCTTTGAGACAATGATGGTCTCTTTTTAGAGTAGGGCTTATCAATACCAAGGTTCTCTCATGAAAATGGATTGAGCTTTAGAAGAATGCTAAAGGCAAGAACACCTAGACACATACAAGAATAAAACCTTGTCTACCCAAAGGCTCCCAAAGTGTTTTATCCTAGCAATCTAAACCCAAATGATCCTAGTTCTACCCTTTAACTTCTTCTTTTCTTTTTCACCCTTTTCTCTTTTGGTTTTCAAGTCTTAGGAGATGTTTCTTATTTGATCTTTCTAGTGGGATGGGGGATTCTTACTTATTTGCTATGGTTCTCTTTTCTTCTTATTCTTAAGACATATAAGCACTTTGCTAGACTTTCCTTTTCTTTCTTTTCTCAACATTTTTTACTTCCCATCCTTTCACTAGACTTTTACTTAAACACATTCTCCTCTTAAAGACTCTACCCTCTTTTCTTTCTCTTTTTCCTCTTTTCTTTTCATAACAGCCAAGTCCCAAACCCAACAAGTGAACCACCTAGTCGTATCTAGTTTGAAAAATGCAAACTAGAACTACACAAGGCTTTACTCTTGTCAGTTCAAACCTAACACTATCTACCAAGCTCAATCCCAAAAATAGGCCTCACGCACACAAGAATAAACATGGCTTGAAAGAAGGTTTGGTTTAGGGGTAGGGGAACTGATTCTTAATGAGGAAATCAGCTACTTGGATCAACAAGAGTGGTAAAAAGGAAGAAGATGATCCAAATATGTATATGGTATCCATGAGTTTAAAGCAATGCACACATTGATAATTGAAAGTCAATATTAGGTTCTTATAAATAGGAAATGGTTTCAAATCTCAACATGCTTCAATTTAGACCAAATGCAATGTAGGAATTCAAGGCTTGGTTCAATCTTATGCTTCTAACCACTCAACTAGCATCAAAGTACTATTAACTTGGGCATTGATCCTAGTCTAGTGAATAAACAAGCTAACAAGGGAATACTCATCATAGATCCTTAATGCAAATACTATACAATCCTACATGAAACATGCTAAACAAGGTCCTAATATGCAATGCAAACTACATGAACACTCTTTTTTTTAATAAAGATTTTTTCAAAAATTTTCAAATTTTTAGGGTTTTTCTATGCCTTAGATGATATGCAAATACTAACATGATGATGCTAAAAATTTGAAATAAGAATCACAAAACACAATGTCAAATGCTATCTCAAACCCTCCCCCAAACTTAAATCACACAATCCTCTGTGTGAAAGAAACTTGATTGAGGTTTCAAGATCAAAAACAAAACACAACATCAAATGCAATGGTATCTACAAGTGAAGGTGATAGTGGTACCTCAAGGATTGGAGAAGAAACTGTCTACATCCTCCTGCATGTTGTCAAAGGTGTAATTGGGATCTCGTTGATGAATTGGAGGTGGAGATTGGGGCAGCTCGACGATGGGGATCGATCGGGACTCGGTCGAGTACGTGTTCGAGTGGGGGGGGGGTCGAGCTGGACCACGAGTGTCAAAATTCTGACCTTGCTGCTGGTAGAACTGTTGGTAGAGTGCTGGATCCATGAAGTACTGGGGTGGGATGGGAGGGTAACCTGGATATCCTGGATAAGCAGCTGGAGGTGGGAAGCCATATGGTGATCTGGGCTGGAACTCGGCCGAGTGCATCTGGGGTGCTCGGTCGAGTGGGTGCTCGAGTGACCCAGTTGAAAACCTTGAAAATTGTTGTTCTCGGGTACTTGAGCTCCTCTTCCTCTGATTTGGCTCATACATTGAAGCCCTAGCTGGTTCCACAAGGTTCGCAACTCTAGAAAGTGCTCTAGTTGAGCTACTCCTCCTCAAAGGGCTTGGTGGTGTAGGTGAAGAATTCCCACTCTTCAACTCAGCTATCTCCTTCTTTAAGCCCTTGATAGACTTAGCCATGTTGGTCACCTTCTTCTTCAGCTTATCAAACCTCTTCCCATGCCATTTGTTCCATTTTTGCAAAAGAGTTAATCTCTTCGTAGTCTCCCTCACTCCTCTACTATCTCTTGGGTTGAGCTCATAATCCTCAAAGTAAAATTGCTCCTCCCCATCAGCCATTTGTGCATTCCCAGCTTCCCCAACTCTAGGTTGAACTATCCCATCAAACAAATGCTCCTCATCTGGCCAAAAGTCAATGTTGGCTCCTTCTTGAATGGTGGTGAGCTCTTGGTTAGGCAAAATCAGTTGCTTTTTCCCAAGTGTTGGAAGCTCAAAGTTGAAAATGTGATTCCCTTGATGCATCTTCTTGGCTAGGATGAGAGTAGAGGTGAGGTAGCTAGAGTCAATCCATCTTGGTGAAACCCTTTCTCCTCTAAGTGGAACCTTAGCAGCTTGTAGGATTGAAGTAATGATGCCTCCAATGGTTAGTGCTCCTCTTGATCCTTTGTTCTCCAACTTGCCTACCCAACTTCCCAATTGAATCATGTGGTCAATGAGTACCATTGCTAGGTCAGTCTCCACAGTGCTCCCAAGAATGATGGTACCATTTCTTGCTTGAAAGATGATTCCATTGAGAGCCAAATCAATCATCTTTAGCTCCCCCTCATTAATGTTCCCAGTTTCCTTCCTAGCAAAGAAGGTGTTGGCAAGAGCCTTGTGGAAGTACCTTAGGACTGGGCTCCTTATCCTTGAGCTCTTGGAGTTGGAGGATGAGTAGTATTTGTTGTCCCCAATGGTTTCCCACACAGCATACAGTTCTTCTCTTGGAATCATCAAACTCCTATTGCTCCCAACCTCAAAACCAAACACATTGGCTATCTTCTTCATTGAAAGATCATACCTCTTCCCCTTGATTGTGAAAGCAATGTGACCAGCTCCTAACTCAGCATCCTTCCTTGCATATGTGGTCAGCTTGACAGTGGCTAGGAACTCACAACTCTCTTCTTTGTAGCCCTCCATGCAAAGCCTCATAAACTTGGTTAGGTTGCTCTTCTCAAAGAGATACTCCACATCTTCATCAATGGCTAGCTTCTCCATGGTTTCCTTGCGTGGATATCTAGTCCCTAAGAACTCCATTCTCATGAAAGCATCATAATGTTGCCTCTTTGACAACCCACAAGACTCAGCTTCTCCATCATCCTCTAACTCTTCTTCTTCACTTTCTTCCTCACTCTCATTCTCACTCTCCTCTTGTTCAACCTCAACTGCTGGCCTCTTCCCTTTGGCCTTGTGTCTCCTCATGAACTCATTGAGAGTTGGCTCCCTTTCCTCCTCACTTTCAGTCCTCTCAGGATCTTCCTAAACTGACTCTCTCCTTGGACACGGCATCTGGCTCGACCGGCTGCTCAAACCGCCACTCGGTCAAGTGCATGATCGAGTAGGGCGTCGAGTGGCTCTTCCAGCTTCTCCTCTTGATTCAAGGCTAGCATCATGACGTTCCATGGAGTTTGCAGCGGTTTGTTGAGACTTCCTAGTGATCTTGAAGACATTTTTCAAAAAGAACTGAAGGGAATAGACTCAAAGCTCAAAGTTAATAGGTTAGTGACCCATAAACTTGAAAGAACTAAGCTTGAGCAAAAGATAAGCTATGAGAGAGACTTTAAAACTTGAATTTAATTGTTTTGAGCAAATGAGAGAATCTGAGAGGTATAATCTCGTGCAAGGTCTATATAAAGAAGCTAAGGAGACAAAGAGACAAGGGTGGAGCGTCCATACCATTCAAATTTGAAATGGGAATCTTTGACCTGCTTTTTGCTGCCACTCGACCCCACACTCGACTGTACACGGTCGAGCACCTTGACCAAATTTTGAAATTTCAAAATTTTTCTTCTTGTTCTTCCCTCCACTTGATCGTTCTGGGCCTTAATTCCTTTCTAGCTCGGTCGAGTACCTCTCGTGGGCAGGTCGAGTGGGCCTGCGAGTCTCCTTCTCCAAGTCTAAATCTCTCCTTACCCAACTACATTTTCACCTAAAGGCCTGTCCAACACAAACATAAAAGAAAACACATCAGAACTACAAGGAAAATAAACCATATTTACAAAGGATACCTTAGGGACTTCCTCCTTAGTGAGCTTGTTTAAAGTCACTAAGCTTGACTTTTGTTTCCTTCTTAGACTTGATCTAGATACCAAGGAGGTGATGAAATCCTCCCTGGAACCTCTTGGTCATTGTGAAGTTGATCCTTAATCACCTCACCCTTAACACACAAACCATATTTCTTCTTGATTTTGAGCCTTGGTCTTGCTTTCCTCAAAGACCTCTTGTTCAGCTTAACTTGGAGATCCTCAACCATACTAGTCAACTCTTGAACTGTCCTCTTAAGCTTTTCCACATAATCTTCTTGAAGTGAGAGCTCAGCCTTTGGAGTTGCCTTATCACTTAAACTTCCTTGACCACCTTTGTCCTTGATAGTAAAAGGCTGATCATCAATGGTAGGAAGGTTGGTTGGGTTATAGATGTTGAACTTCATAACTACATCTTCAGCAATGTTCAAAGTCACAAGACCTTCCTTGACATCAATGACTGCTCCAACGGTGGCTAAGAATGGCCTCCCAAGAATGATTGGATCTTCAGGTTCCTTGTCCATCTCCAACACCACAAAATCTGTATGAACCCTTGCCTTCCCTATCTTGATTGGGACATTCTCCAACCTTCCAATTACTTCTCTGTTTGACCCATCAGCTAGGCATACATGGAGGTTGGTGGATTTGAAATCAGTTCTCCCTAGCTTTTGTGCTATGGAGTATGGCATCACACTTGTTGAAGCTCCCAAATCACAAAGGCATTGGTTGTAGTGGAGGTAACTGATTGTGCAAGGCAGATAGAATGGCCCTGGATCCTTAAGCTTAATTGGGATGATCACTCCGCCAAGGTCCTCAAGATCCTTCTCATCTTGAGCTTGAGCCTTCTTCTTTGACAAATCAAGCAGAAAATCTCTATAGAGAGGATATGGTTCATACTTTTCCAAGGCAGGTCCTCTCTCCTCTTCTTGGTAAGCAATGATGACCTCTTGTATGGCCAACACTTCCTCTTGTTTCTCAACCATAGCTTCTTCCTTCAAAACCCTTTCTTCCTCTTGTTGCTTAGCCAACATTTCTTTTTTCTCAATGATCTCCCTTAGTTCCTTAATCCTCTGTGCTTTGAAACGCCCTGGGAATGGTAGTGGAGGCTTGTAAGCAGGAGGTATGTACTTAACAGGTTTGATAGCTTCGGAGTCTCCAGCTCGATCGACGACTCGAGCATGCACTCGGTCGAGTGGCTGCTCGAGTTCCTGGTCGAGTGCAATGTCGACCTCCTTTTGCTTTGCACAAATGTCACTTGGGGCTTCAGTAACTGATGAATTCCCCCAAACTTGGACTTCACTGTCCTCAGTGACAAGTGCCTCATTGAGATGAATGGCCTTAGCAGTGCATTCCCTTGGGTGTTGAAGTTGGTTTGGTGTAGGAGAGGAAGTACAAGCCATGCAACTTTCCATGTTCGTGATTGTAGAGCTCAGTCTCTCCAACTGGTTATTCAGTCCAGTAGAATAAGAATTCAACGTTTGGTGCAGCTCAGCAAACTGCCTTGCTTCCTCAATCTGCTTAGTGGCTTGCCCAAGCAACAGTTGTTGCATCATAGCTCTTAAGTCAGGTTCTTGAGCTTGTGAGGTCTGGAACCATGGAGAGGGATACAATTCAGTCTGGTAGACTGGTTGATGTTGCATGGGTATGTAATTGAACATACTGTTGTGGTACATCATTACTGACTCGAACAGGGACTCGGTCGATCACAGGCTCGAGTTGAAGGTCGGGCTGACTGAGATGAGAAGACAAATGTATTTGGGGTGTGACTCGATCAGGTACTCGATCATCACTCGGTCGAGTGCTAGCTCAAGTTGATGGTCGAGTTGGTACCTGAAACTCAACACAGACAATCAGAAGAAGAATCGAGATTAGTAGTGATCAAGGTAGGAATAGAACTTAAACTTAGACTAATAATGACCCTAATTGTCACAAATAAACACTCAAATGGGCAACGGCGCCAAATTGAAACTGACTACTTTTGTGGTGTGGTGGTTGAATGATGTATGGAATGATGACTTATGAATGAATGGATGTCAGGGTGTTTCAATTCCCCTTATGCAATTGTAGTATAAGAGGTGTCAATCCAATCTGAGTGTTTGTGAACAATCAAGATGTGCATATGAGTCTAAGTCAAGCCAGATGTAAAGGTTGTTTGTCACTAACAATCCTATGATGAAATGGAAAGTGCAGAAAGTAAAACTACAAGAACTAGGAGGTAAATGCAAATGGAACAGAGTGATTATGACAAACAGAAATAGAAACTATGGAAATGCAAGTATTGAACTAATGCAAGGTAAGTAATGAACATGATACTAAATGAATGCAACAGAAATGCAACTAGGGTGAGACAGGACAAACACAAATCATAAACACAAGTTCTGGGTTGGAACTCGAGCAAGCACTCGATCGAGTGCTGATCGAGTGCATGGTCGAGCTGGACAAATACGCAAAACAGAGCAACACAAGAAAAACAGAGCAATACCAAAACGAATCAAACAACAGGATTTAAGCTAAGAAATCAATAAACAAGGAAGGTCTTGAGGAGGGATTCATGGGCTGGACTATGATTGAGGTCATCTAACTTGGTCAACAAATCTCAAACAACTTGAGCTAATCTCTAGACATATATTTCTAAGACATGTTTAATCCACTCTCATGGCAAGAAACAATCAAACTCATGCATCTCTAGACTTGTTCTCACAAAGTAAAGAATCTACACAAGCAGGCATTAAGCAATATGTCAAAAATCAAACAAGACTTCTAATCTCTTAGCAAGCCTAATGATAATCTCTAGATCTAGCCTTATCTATGCTCCTTAGACATTGGTGTGATGCTAAGAGGCTTGAAATCAGATCCTACCCTCTCAGATATAGGATCAGCATTAAGAACATCTAGCCTAGAAGAGATCTACAACAATAAGGCTTGACCAAATCAAACAAACCACAAACACAGCCCATCCTAACCCATCCTCAAGATCCTAAGCAACTACTCACAAGAACACATGATGAACATCAAAGTCATAAACCCAGAAAATGATGAAACTTGCATGATTAGATAGATAAAGCAAAGATCTACAATATTGAAGAAGGAATCAAACACGAATTCTTAATATCTTGAAAGTTATGGAACCAACAAAATCCAAGAATCCTTTGTTTTTCTCCTTTTAAAAGAAGTACAAGATCTATAAAAAATAAAAGTGCAAAAGGAATAATTCTAAAAAAGTAAAAACTAGGTTTTAGACTCTCTAAAAAGCTGGCCTCTTGGTGGTTGCAGGTACAAGGGCCTTATATAGGAGATGAGGTGGAAGCCCTAAAAATACAAAAAGTCAAAGCAGTCAATGGCTCGGTCAACTCGACCAGTGCTCGGTCGAGTGGCTGGTCGAGCTGGCTTCTCTCGTGCATTCTCCACTCGGTCGAGTTCTTCTCAGCACACGGTCGAGTGTCTGGTCGAGTGTGCGGTCGAGTTGGACTTTGTACCTTGATTCTTCAGCCTTAACTCTCTTGTTTTCTCCTCATGATTGCTTCACTTCTCCTCAGCATTGCTTCCATGATCCTTAAGCTCCAAAATCACCTGTTTATGCATGAAAAGATGCAAATGCAATGCAACTATACTCTAATGCATGATTAGTCCTAAAGCTACACAATAATGGCCTAAATGGATAGCAAAAGATGCAAAAGTTGTGAAGAAACTAAGGGAAAACAAGGTAAAATATATGAACATTACCAACTATGGGATTCCACCAGAAGAAGAAGAAAAAACTAAATTACCATTGAAGAAGAGGAGTACTGGTATTTATATTGAAGAGCAAAAGAATGATGAACATTTTGCAAAGTTGGAATTGTCGTCTCTTGATTTGGCTGTTGGACAGTGTTATGAAAGAAAAGAGCACTTGGAAACAAGGTTAAGGATACTAACCTTGGTTCAGAAGTTTGATTATTTTGTTTATAAATCCACACCATCTCTATTGATTGTCAAGTGCTGGGTAAAAGGATGTTTTTGGAGGGTACGAGCTACACCAACAAAAGAGTATCCAAAGTTTCAAGTGCGTGTTTTTGTTTCAGATCATACATGTTCGGTTACAGAGCGTTCATCACGTACCCGACAAGCAACGCATGAGATACTTGGAATTTTATACAAGGATTTCGTAGGTGGAGTCGGACCCAAGGTGTTGCCAAAGCATGTTGCAGAAGCCTTAAATAAACGATTTGATGTCAAGGTACTATTTTATTTCCTATCATTTTATACTACGTCTACGCTACATACAAATATTAACATTATCATTTTCTCACGTTAACAGATTGGATATTGGAAAGCTTATCGAACACTAAGATATGCTTGTGAGTTGGTTAGTGGTAGTCCAGAGAGTGGATATTTGCAGCTACCTGCATACTTGGACATGATAAAAAGGGCAAATCCTATAACATTTACCAATCTTGAAGTGGATGACTCTAAAAGATTTAAGTATCTGTTTCTAGCATTTGGTGCAAGCATAATTGGATTTCCGTTTATGAGGAAGGTGGTGGTCGTTGATGGCACTTTTTTGCATGGAAAATAAAAAGGAACACTCCTTACTGCCATGGCCGTAGCTGCTGCGCCTCCTTGGTTCATAGGACCGGTACTGTGACCACTCGCCCCTTCTTGCGAGAGATTTGCCTTGAACTTCGCCGGCTTAAGATGAGGGTGAAGGATCCAACATTTGTCCTTCACATGACCCCTTTTCTTACAGTGGTCGCACACCACCACTTTCCTGTCCTCATGCTTGTAGACTCCTTTGTTGGCGGTGAGTAGCTCCTCCTTGCCGCTAAAGAGACCAAGCGAGCCTTGTTCTTTCTGAACTTGAGAGCACACATCTTCGAGTGTTGGGAGCTTATCACCTCTAAGTATGTATTTAAGAGGTCGTTGAATGCCGGATTGAGAGTTAGTAGGAGGCCAAAGACCTTATCTTGCTCTTTTCTCTCATTCAGGATAGCCGGATCGATGGTGCTTGGTCGGAGCATCTCTAGTTCGGCCCATAAGGACCTAAACTTCCCAAAGTGCTTCGTGAACTCCAAGTCTTCTTGGTGGAGACCGTTGATAGCCTTCTTGACTTCAAATACTGGAGTCAAGTTGGTTACGTTTGCAAGTGTCTCCCACAACTCCTTGGCCGTCTCGCAATACGAGTATGCGTCAAGGATAGGAGCGTCCAGCGAGTTTTGAAGAATGGCAAGCACAGTCTGATCGTCTTGGAACCACTTGACTTCCCTCTCAAGATCAGCCTCCTTGTCTTCTTCCTTTTCTTCTTTACCGTCTTCCTTCATGGCTTTCTTGGGGAGTTGCTCTGTCTTAACATGGATCCATAGTCCCCCGCCACTAAGTGCGGTCTTTGTGGTTCGTTTCCACAATAAGTAGTTTGAGCCCTTGAGTACTACCGGAGTTACAATAGGCTTTGTGGTGTCCATAGCGGGGCTTATACAAGTGAGTGAGTGTAGAGAGTGTAATGAGTATCTAGAGATTAGGAATAGAGTATTGTGAGGATAGAGTAGAATAGACTTAAGAAGAGGAAGTTTAGAGTGTCATAGATCGAGAGACTTGCTCTGATACCATGTTAGACTTAAGCGGAAGTAAACTGATAGAAATGAAGAGAGAATCGACAAAGAGAATTGTATTCCATAAGTGTTGTAGTTACAATGTAGTCTAATGTCTTTAAATATCAAGGGAGATTAGGGTTTTCCCTTCTACACTCGACAACTTGGTGATAGGGACATAAAGAGAGAGAATAAGCAGATCCCAATGGTGAAAGTGACTTGTCTTGGTCTCCCAACGTGAAGCAACCCGTGACCTTATCCATTAACGGCTACAAGAAGACTTCGAGATCCTTCTCTTGGGCTTTCACATATTGTAAGGCCTCATCTCTACTTTATACGTCCATAGTAGCCGGCCTTATTGGACACACGTACGGACGACTGTACGGACGACCATACGGACATAGCTAGAACTCGATCAATATACGGACATAGCTAGAACATGATTAATAAACACTCCAAATTCAACCTGAAATCTTATAGTTAGTCAAATGCATTGGATTGTTACATATTTTGACCCTATAAAGAGTAACATAGCTGTTTACTGCTTCGAATCAATGTTTTCTCTCTGGTTTTGCCTGTTTTCTAGATTTAAGCCTGTTTTGGGATAAAACGGGTTTAAGTGTTGTCTAAACACTCCAAATTCATCCCGAACTCTTACAATTAGTCAAATGCATTGGTTTCTCACACAATTTGACCCTGGAAACAGTAACAAAGCTGTTTACTGCTTTGATACAATTTTTTCTCGGTTTATCTTGTTTCGGGACAAAATGGGTATAAGCGGTGTCTAAACACTCCAAATTCATTCCGAACTCTTAAAATAAGTCAAATGCATTGGATTGGCACACCTTCTGACCCTAGAAATAGTAACAAAGCTGTTTACTGCTTAGAATCAATGTTTTCTCGGTTTTAGCCTGTTTCGGGACAAAATGGGTAAAAGTGGTGTCTAAACACTTCAAATTCAACCCGAGCTTTTATAATTAGTCAAATGCATTGGATAGTTACATATTTTGACCCTAGAAAGAGTAACATAGATGTTTACTACTTCGAATCAATGTTTTCTCTCGGTTTTAGCCTGTTTCGGACAAAATGGGTAAAAGTGGTGTCTAAACACTCCAAATTCAACCCGAGCTCTTATAATTAGTCAAATGCATTGGATTGTTACATATTTTGACCCTAGAAAGAGTAACATAGCTGTTTACTACTTCGAATCAATGTTTTCTCTTGGTTTTAGCCTGTTTTCTCGGTTTATGCCTATTTTAGGATATAACGGCTTTTAGTGTTATCTAAACACTCCAAATTCATCCTGAACTCTTACAATTAGTCAAAAACATTGGTTTGTCAAACATCTGATCCTAGAAACAGTAACAAAGCTGTTTACTGCTTTGAATCAATGTTTTCTCGGTTTTAGCATGTTTCGGGATAAAATGAGTTTAAGTGTTGTCTAAAAACTTCATGTTCATCCCGAACTTTTACAATTAGTCAAATGCATTGAATTTTCACACATTTTGACCCTAGAAACAGTAACAAAGCTGTTTACTGCATTGATACAATGTTTTCTCGGTTTAGCCTGTTTCGGGACAAAATGGGTATAAGTGGTGTCTAAACACTCCAAATTCATTCCGAACTCTTACAATAAGTCAAATGCATTGGATTGGCACACATTCTGACACTAGAAACAGTAACAAAGCTGTTTACTGCTTAGAATCAATGTTTTCTCGGTTTGAGCCTATTTCGGTACAAAATGGATAAAAATGGTGTCTAAACACTCCAAATTCAACCTGAAATCTTATAGTTAGTCAAATGCATTGGATTGTTACATATTTTGACCCTATAAAGAGTAACATAGCTGTTTACTGCTTCGAATCAATGTTTTCTCTCTGTTTTAGCCTGTTTTCTAGATTTAAACTTATTTTGGGATAAAACGGGTTTAAGTGTTGTCTAAACACTCCAAATTCATCCCGAACTCTTACAATTAGTCAAATGCATTGGTTTGTCACACATTCTGACCCTAGAAACGGTAACAAAGATGTTTACTTTGAATCAATGTTTTCTCGGTTTTAGCCTGTTTCGGGACAAAATGGGTTTAAGTGTTGTCTAAAACACTCCAAATTCATCCAGAACTTTTACAATTAGTCAAATGCATTGAATTTTCACACATTTTGACCCTAGAAACAGTAACAAAGCTGTTTACTGCTTCAATACAATGTTTTTTTCGGTTTAGCCTGTTTCGGGACAAAATGGGTATAAGTGGTGTCTAAACACTCCAAATTCATTCTGAACTCTTACAATAAGTTAAATGTATTGGATTGGCACACATTCTGACACTAGAAACAGTAACAAAGCTGTTTACTGCTTAGAATCAATGTTTTCTCGGTTTTAGCCTGTTTCGGACAAAATGGGTAAAAGTGGTGTCTAAACACTACAAATTCAACCGAGCCCTTATAATTAGTCAAATGCATTGGATTGTTACATATTTTGACCCTAGAAAGAGTAACATAGCTGTTTACTACTTCGAATCAATGTTTTCTCTTGGTTTTAGCCTGTTTTCTCGGTTTATGCCTATTTTAGGATATAACGGCTTTTAGTGTTATCTAAACACTCCAAATTTATCCTGAACTCTTACAATTAGTCAAAAGCATTGGTTTGTCAAACATTCTGACCCTAGAAACAGTAACAAAGCTATTTACTGCTTTGAATCAATGTTTTCTCGGTTTTAGCCTGTTTCGGGATAAAATGAGTTTAAGTGTTGTCTACAAACTTCAAGTTCATCCCGAACTTTTACAATTAGTCAAATGCATTGAATTTTCACACATTTTGACCCTAGAAACAGTAACAAATCTGTTTACTGCTTCGATACAATGTTTTCTCGGTTTAGCCTGTTTTGGGACAAAATGGGTATAAGTGGTGTCTAAACACTCCAAATTCATTACGAACTCTTACAATACGTCAATTGCATTGGATTGGCGCATATTCTAACACTAGAAACAGTAACAAAGCTGTTTACTGCTTAGAATCAATGTTTTCTCGGTTTGAGCCTATTTCGAGACAAAATGGGTAAAAAGGGTGTCTAAACACTCCAAATTCAACCCGAAATCTTATAGTTAGTCAAATGCATTGGATTGTTACATATTTTGACCGTATAAAGAGTAACATAGCTGTTTACTGCTTTGAATCAATGTTTTCTGTCTGTTTTAGCCTGTTTTCTAGATTTAAACCTGTTTTGGGATAAAACGGGTTTAAGTGTTGTCTAAACACTCCAAATTCATCCCGAACTCTTACAATTATTCAAATGCATTGGTTTGTCACACATTCTGACCCTAGAAACAATAACAAAGATGTTTACTGCTTTGAATCAATGTTTTCTCGGTTTTAGCCTGTTTCGGGACAAAATGGGTTTAAGTGTTGTGTAAAACACTCTGAAATCATCCCGAACTTTTACAATTAGTCAAATGCATTGAATTTTCACACATTTTGTCCCTAGAAACAGTAACAAAGCTGTTTACTGCTTCAATACAATGTTTTCTCGGTTTAGCCTGTTTCGGGACAAAATGGGTATAAGTGGTGTGTAAACACTCCATTTTCATTCCGAACTCTTACAATAAGTCAAATGCATTGGATTGGCACACATTCTGACACTAGAAACAGTAACAAAGCTGTATACTGGATAGAATCAATGTTTTATCGGTTTTAGCTTGTTTCGGACAAAATGGGTAAAAGTGGTGTCTAAACACTCCAAATTCAACCCGAGCTCTTATAATTAGTAAAATGCATTGGATAGTTACATATTTTGACCCTAGAAAGAGTAACATAGCTGTTTACTACTTCAAATCAATGTTTTCTCTCGGTTTTAGCCTGTTTTCTCGGTTTATGCCTATTTTAGGATATAACGGCTTTTAGTGTTGTCTAAACACTCCAAATTCATCCTGAACTCTTACAATTAGTCAAATTCATTGGTTTGTCAAACATTCTGACCCTAGAAACAGTAACAAAGCTGTTTACTGCTTTGAATCAATGTTTTCTCGGTTTTAGCCTGTTTCGGGATAAAATGAGTTTAAGTGTTGTCTAAGAACTTCAAGTTCATCCCGAACTTTTACAATTAGTCAAATGCATTGAATTTTCACACATTTTGACCCTAGCAACAGTAACAAAGCTGTTTACTGCTTCGATACAATGTTTTCTCGGTTTAGCTTGTTTTGGGAAAAATGGGTATAAGTGGTGTCTAAACACTCCAAATTCATTCCGAAATCTTACAATATGTCAAATGCATTGGATTGGCACATATTCTGACACTAGAAACAGTAACAATGCTGTTTAGTGGTTAGAATCAATGTTTTCTCCGTTTTAGCCTGTTTCGGACAAAATGGGTAAAAAGGGTGTCTAAACACTCCAAATTCATCCCGAACTCTTACAATTAGTCAAATGCATTGGTTTGTCACACATTCTGACCCTAGAAACAGTAACAAAGATGTTTACTGCTTTGAATCAATGTTTTCTCGGTTTTAGCCTGTTTCGGGACAAAATGGGTTTAAGTGTTGTCTAAAACACTCCAAATTCATCCCGAACTTTTACAATTAGTCAAATGCATTGAATTTTCACACATTTTGACCCTAGAAACAGTAAGAAAGCTTTTTACTGCTTCGATACAATGTTTTCTTGGTTTAGCCTGTTTCGGGACAAAATGGGTATAAGTGGTTTCTAAACACTCCAAATTCATTCCGAACTCTTACAATACGTCAATTGCATTGGATTGGCGCATATTCTGACACTAGAAACAGTAACAAAGCTGTTTACTGCTTAGAATCAATGTTTTCTCGGTTTGAGCCTATTTCGGGACAAAATGGGTAAAAATGGTGTCTAAACACTCCAAATTCAACCCGAAATCTTATAGTTAGTCAAATGCATTGGATTGTTACATATTTTGTCCCTATAAAGAGTAACATAGCTGTTTACTGCTACGAATCAATGTTTTCTCTCTGTTTTAACCTGTTTTCTAGATTTAAACCTGTTTTGGGATAAAACGGGTTTAAGTGGTGTCTAAACACTCCAAATTCATCCCGAACTCTTACAATTAGTCAAATGCATTGGTTTGTCACACATTCTGACCCTAGAAACAGTAACAAAGATGTTTACTGCTTTGAATCAATGTTTTCTCGGTTTTAGCCTGTTTCGGGACAAAATGGGGTTAAGTGTTGTCTAAAACACTCCAAATTCATCCCGAACTTTTACAATTAGTCAAATGCATTGAATTTTCATACATTTTGACCCTAGAAACAGTAAGAAAGCTGTTTACTGCTTCGATACAATGTTTCTTGGTTTAGCCTGTTTTGGGACAAAATGGGTATAAGTGGTTTCTAAACACTCCAAATTCATTCCGAACTCTTACAATACGTCAATTGCATTGGATTGGCGCATATTCTGACACTAGAAACAGTAACAAAGCTGTTTACTGCTTAGAATCAATGTTTTCTCGGTTTGAGCCTATTTCGAGACAAAATGGGTAAAAAGGGTGTCTAAACACTCCAAATTCAACCCGAAATCTTATAGTTAGTCAAATGCATTGGATTGTTACATATTTTGACCCTATAAAGAGTAACATAGCTGTTTACTGCTTTGAATCAATGTTTTCTGTCTGTTTTAGCCTGTTTTCTAGATTTAAACCTGTTTTGGGATAAAACGGGTTTAAGTGTTGTCTAAACACTCCAAATTCATCCCGAACTCTTACAATTATTCAAATGCATTGGTTTGTCACACATTCTGACCCTAGAAACAATAACAAAGATGTTTACTGCTTTGAATCAATGTTTTCTCGGTTTTAGCCTGTTTCGGGACAAAATGGGTTTAAGTGTTGTGTAAAACACTCTAAAATCATCCCGAACTTTTACAATTAGTCAAATGCATTGAATTTTCACACATTTTGTCCCTAGAAACAGTAACAAAGCTGTTTACTGCTTCAATACAATGTTTTCTCGGTTTAGCCTGTTTCGGGACAAAATGGGTATAAGTGGTGTGTAAACACTCCATTTTCATTCCGAACTCTTACAATAAGTCAAATGCATTGGATTGGCACACATTCTGACACTAAAAACAGTAACAAAGCTGTTTACTGGATAGAATCAATGTTTTATCGGTTTTAGCTTGTTTCGGACAAAATGGGTAAAAGTGGTGTCTAAACACTCCAAATTCAACCCGAGCTCTTTTAATTAGTAAAATGCATTGGATAGTTACATATTTTGACCCTAGAAAGAGTAACATAACTGTTTACTACTTCAAATCAATGTTTTCTCTCGGTTTTAGCCTGTTTTCTCGGTTTATGCCTATTTTAGGATATAACGGCTTTTAGTGTTGTCTAAACACTCCAAATTCATCCTGAACGCTTACAATTAGTCAAATTCATTGGTTTGTCAAACATTCTGACCCTAGAAACAGTAACAAAGCTGTTTACTGCTTTGAATCAATGTTTTCACGGTTTTAGCCTGTTTCGGGATAAAATGAGTTTAAGTGTTGTCTAAGAACTTCAAGTTCATCCCGAACTTTTACAATTAGTCAAATGCATTGAATTTTCACACATTTTGACCCTAGCAACAGTAACAAAGCTGTTTACTGCTTCGATACAATGTTTTCTCGGTTTAGCTTGTTTTGGGAAAAATGGGTATAAGTGGTGTCTAAACACTCCAAATTCATTCTGAAATCTTACAATATGTCAAATGCATTGGATTGGCACACATTCTGACAATAGAAACAGTAACAATGATGTTTAGTGGTTAGAATCAATGTTTTCTCCGTTTTAGCCTGTTTCGGACAAAATGGGTAAAAAGGGTGTCTAAACACTCCAAATTCAACCCGAAATCTTATAGTTAGTCAAATGCATTGGATTGTTACATATTTTGACCCTATAAAGAGTAACATAGCTGTTTACTGATTCGAATCAATGTTTTCTCTCTGTTTTAGCCTGTTTTCTAGATTTAAACCTGTTTTGGGATAAAACATGTTTAAGTGTTGTCTAAACACTCCAAATTCATCCCGAACTCTTACAATTAGTCAAATGCATTGGTTTGTCACACATTCTGACCCTAGAAACAGTAACAAAGATGTTTACTGCTTTGAATCAATGTTTTCTCGGTTTTAGCCTGTTTCGGGACAAAATGGGTTTAAGTGTTGTCTAAAACACTCCAAATTCATCCCGAACTTTTACAATTAGTCAAATGCATTGAATTTTCACACATTTTGACCCTAGAAACAGTAAGAAAGCTGTTTACTGCTTCGATACAATGTTTTCTTGGTTTAGCCTGTTTCGGGACAAAATGGGTATAAGTGGTTTCTAAACACTCCAAATTCATTCCGAACTCTTACAATACGTCAATTGCATTGGATTGGCGCATATTCTGACACTAGAAACAGTAACAAAGCTGTTTACTGCTTAGAATCAATGTTTTCTCGGTTTGATCCTCTTTCTGGACAAAATGGGTAAAAATGGTGTCTAAACACTCCAAATTCAACCCGAGCTCTTATAGTTAGTCAAATGCATTGGATTGTTACATATTTTGACCCTAGAAATAGTAACATAGCTGTTTACTACTTCGAATCAATGTTTTTTCTCGGTTTTAGCCTGTTTTCTCGGTTTATGCCTATTTTAGGATATAACGGCTTTTCGTGTTGTCTAAACACTCCAAATTCATCCCGAACTCTTACAATTAGTCAAATGCATTGGTTTGTCAAACATTCTGACCCTAGAAACAGTAACAAAGCTGTTTACTGATTTGAATCAATATTTTCTCGGTTTTAGCCTGTTTCGGGATAAAATGAGTTTAAGTGTTGTCTAAGAACTTCAAGTTCATCCCGAACTTTTACAATTAGTCAAATGCATTGAATTTTCACACAATTTGACCCTAGAAACAGTAACAAAGCTGTTTACTGCTTCGATACAATGTTTTCTCGGTTTAGCCTGTTTCGGGACAAAATGGGTATAAGTGGTGTGTAAACACTCCAAATTCATTCCGAACTCTTACAATAAGTCAAATGCATTGGATTGGCATACATTCTGACACTAGAAACAGTAAAAAAGCTGTTTACTTCTTAGAATCAGTGTTTTCTCGGTTTGAGCCTATTTTGAGACAAAATGGGTAAAAAGGGTGTCTAAACACTCCAAATTCAACCCGTAATCTTATAGTTAGTCAAATGCATTGGATTGTTACATATTTTGACCCTATAAAGAGTAACATAGCTGTTTACTGCTTCGAATCAATGTTTTCTCTCTGTTTTATCCTGTTTTCTAGATTTAAACCTGTTTTGGGATAAAACGGGTTTAAGTGTTGTCTAAACACTCCAAATTCATCCCGAACTCTTACAATTAGTCAAATGCATTGGTTTGTCACACATTCTGACCCTAGAAACAGTAACAAAGATGTTTACTGCTTTGAATCAATGTTTTCTCGGTTTTAGCCTGTTTCGGGACAAAATGGGTTTAAGTGTAGTCTAAAACACTCCGAATTCATCCCGAACTTTTACAATTAGTCAAATGCATTGAATTTTCACACATTTTTTCCCTAGAAACAGTAACAAAGCTGTTTACTGCTTCGATACAATGTTTTCTCGGTTTAGCTTGTTTCGGGACAAAATGGGTATAAGTGGTGTCTAAACACTCCAATTTCATTCCGAACTCTTACAATAAGTCAAATGCATTGGATTGGCACACATTCTGACACTAGAAACAGTAGCAAAGCTGTTTATTGGTTAGAATCAATGTTTTCTCGGTTTTAGCCTGTTTCGGACAAAATGGGTAAAAGTGGTGTCTAAACACTCCAAATTCAACTCGAGCTCTTATAATTAGTAAAATGCATTGGATAGTTACATATTTTGACCCTAGAAAGAGTAACATAGCTGTTTACTACTTCAAATCAATGTTTTCTCTCGGTTTTAGCCTGTTTTCTCGGTTTATGCCTATTTTAGGATATAACGGGTTTAAGTGTTGTCTAAACACTCCAAATTCATTCCGAACTCTCACAATAAGTCAAATGCATTGGATTGACACACATTCTGACACTAGAAACGATAACAAAGCTGTTTACTGCTTTGAATCAATGTTTTCTCGGTTTTAGCCTGTTTCGGGATAAAATGAGTTTAAGTGTTGTCTAAGAACTTCAAGTTCATCCCGAACTTTTACAATTAGTCAAATGCATTGAATTTTCACACATTTTGACCCAAGCAACAGTAACAAAGCTGTTTACTGCTTCGATACAATGTTTTCTCGGTTTAGCTTGTTTTAGGACAAAATGGGTATAAGTGGTGTCTAAACACTCCAAATTTATTCCGAACTCTTACAATAAGTCAAATGCATTGGATTGGCATACATTCTGACACTAGAAACAGTAAAAAAGCTGTTTACTTCTTAGAATCAGTGTTTTCTCGGTTTGAGCCTATTTCGAGACAAAATGGGTAAAAAGGGTGTCTAAACACTCCAAATTCAACCCGAAATCTTATAGTTAGTCAAATGCATTGGATTGTTACATATTTTGACCCTATAAAGAGTAACATAGCTGTTTACTGCTTCGAATTAATGTTTTCTCTCTGTTTTAGCCTGTTTTCTAGATTTAAACCTGTTTTGGGATAAAACGGGTTTAAGTGTTGTCTAAACACTCCAAATTCATCCCGAACTCTTACAATTAGTCAAATGCATTGGTTTCTCACACATTCTGACCCTAGAAACAGTAACAAAGATGTTTACTTCTTTGAATCAATGTTTTCTCGGTTTTAGCCTGTTTCGGGACAAAATGGGTTTAAGTGTTGTCTAAAACACTCCAAATTCATCCCTGATGTTCATATATTTTACCTTGTTTTCCCTTAGTTTATTCACAACTTTTGCATCTTTTGCTATCCATTTAGGCCATTATTGTGTAGCTTTAGGACTAATCATGCATTAGAGTATAGTTGCATTGCATTTGCATCTTTTCATGCATAAACAGGTGATTTTGGAGCTTAAGGAGCATGGAAGCAATGCTGAGGAGAAGTGAAGCTGTCCTGAGGAGAAAACAAGAGAGTTAAGGCTGTAGAATCAAGGTCCGGAGTCCAACTCGACCGCACCACTCGACCACCACTCGACCGTGTGCTGAGGAGGACTCGACCGAGTGGAGAATGCACGAGAGAAGCCAGCTCGACCAGCCACTCGACCGAGCACTGGTCGAGTTGACCGAGCCGTTGACCACTTTGACTTTTTGTATTTTTAGGGCTTCCACCTCACCTCCTATATAAGGCGTTTGTACTTGCAGCCACAAAAGAGTCCAGCTTTTTAGAGAGTCTAAAACCTAGTTTTTACCTTTTTTAGATATTATTCCTTTTGCACTTTTATTTTATTTTTAGATCTTGTACTTGTTTGAGAGAGAAAGACTAGATTCTTATATTTTGTTTGTTTCATAACTTTCAAAGTATTAAGATTTCGAGTTTTATTCCTTCATCAATATTATAGATCTCTGTTTCATCTCTCTAATGATGCAAGTTTCATTATTTTCTGGGTTTTTGACATATTTCACCATGTGTTCTTGTGAGTAGTTTGTTTAGGACCTTGAGGATGGGTTAGGCTGGGTTGATCTTGTGGTTTGTTTGATTTGGTCAAGCTTGATTGTTGTAGATCTCTTCTAGGCTAGATGATCTTAATGCTGATCCTATATCTGAGAGGGTAGGGTTTGATTTCAAGCATCTTAGCATCACACCAATGTCTAAGGAGCATAGATAAGGCTAGATCTAGAGCTTACCATTAGGCTTGCTAAGAGATTAGGAGTCTTGTTTGGTTTGAGATGTATTGCTTAATGCCTGCTTGTGTAGATTCTTTTCTTTGTGAGAACAAGTCTAGAATTGCATAGGTTTGATTGTTTCTTGCCATGAGAGTGGATTAAACATGTATTAGAATAGTATGTCTAGAGATCAGCTCAATGTTTGCTTGAGATTTGTTGACCAAGTTAGATAACCACAATGATTAGCTCAGCCCATGAATCCCTCCTCAAGGCCTTCTTTGTTTATTGAAATCCTAGTCTAAATATCATTGCTTGTTTGTTGTTTGATTGGTTTTAGCATTGCTCTGTTTTTCTTGTGTTGCTCTGTTTTCACGTTTAAGTCTAGCTCAACCACCCACTCGACCTACACTCGGTCGACTGCTGCTCGAGTTCATCCCCAGAACTTGTGTTTTTTTTTGATTAGTGATTGTCTTGTTTCATTCCTGTTTCATTTCCATTGCATTCACGTAGTTTCCTGTTCATTACTTGTCTTGCATTAGTTCATTAGCATAGTTTCTATCTTTGTTCTAGTTTCATTATAGCTTCAAGTTGTTTGTTCTGTTTGCATTTAGTATCCTGTTCTAGTTGTTTTTACTTTCTGCATTTCATATCTCATTTTAGGATTGTTAGTGACAAACAATCTTTACAATTGGCTTGACTTAGACTCATATGCACATCTTAATTGTTCACAATCACTCATATAGGATTGACACCTCTTATACTGCAACTGCATAAGGGGAATTGAAACACCTTGACTTCTATTCAATCCATACATCATCATTCCATACATCATTCATTCATACACCACAAAGAAAGTCAGTTTCAATTTGGCGCCGTTGCCCATTTGAGTGTGTTTTGTGACATTTAGGATCACTATTAGTCTAAGATTAAGTTCGTTTTAAACACTTGTGAAGTTACTGAACTCGAATCTTCCTTTGCTTGGCTGTTTTGTGTTTCAGGTACCCACTTGACCCCCTACTCGACCACCACTCGACCGAGCTGTGATCGAGCACTTGATCGAGCCAGAAGCCGGATCAAATTAGCCATTACTTCCCAGTCGACTCGACCACCCACTCGAGCCTGCGCTCGACCGTGTACCTGTTCGAGTCCGTAGTAGAGTTTGTTGATGCACACAAGGTCAAAAGGCAAGGATAGTCTTCAACAGCCTATTGACAACATCCACAGGCTACAAAAGGGTTTGAGACATAAGCAAGGAAGAGTAGTTCAACAACAACAAGGTCAAGACATCATGGAGCAACAAGCTATCCATGAGCAAAGACCAAGGCACATTGGTGCAGGAGATGCACCCAATACCCACAACCAAAGGGCTGGAATTGTGCCACCTTCAGTAGCCAACAATAACTTTGAGATCAAGAGTGGATTGATCTCAATGATACAAGCAAACAAGTTTCATGGGTTGCCTATGGAGGATCCACTAGATCACCTTGATGAGTTTGACAGAATATGTGGACTCACTAAGATCAATGGAGTGAGTGAAGATGGATTCAAATTAAGACTCTTCCCATTTTCTCTTGGAGACAAAGCTCACCTTTAGGAGAAGACTCTTCCTACTGGAGCTATCACCACATGGGATGCATGCAAGAAAGCTTTTCTGGCCAAGTTCTTCTCCAATGCAAGGACTGCTAGGCTGAGGAATGAGATTTCTGGGTTTGCTCAAAGGAATTATGAGAGCTTTTGTGAAGCTTGGGAGAGGTTTAAAGGATTCCAAACTCAGTGTCCTCACCATGGCTTCAGCAATGAGTCACTTCTAAGCACCTTGTATAGAGGAGTGCTTGCTAAGATAAGAATGCTTCTTGACACAGCCTCAAATGGCAATTTCCTCAACAAGAATGTGGAAGAAGGATGGGAATTAGTTGAGAATCTTGCTCAATCTGATGGCAATTATAATGAGGACTATGATAGGACCATAAGTAGCTCCTCAACTGATCAAGAGGACAAGTATAAGAAGGATTTAAGGATGGTCAATGAGAAGCTTGACAAGATCCTCCTCAGCCAATCCAAGTCCATTCACTTCATTGGTGAAGAGGAAGCTCCAGTTCAAGAGGGGGAGCCTGAATTTGCTGAGTTATGCTACATGCAGAACCAGGGAGGATTCAAAGGCTACAACCAAGGAGGTTTCAAGAACAACAATCTCTCTTATAGGAGCACCAATGTGGCCAACCCTCAAGACCAGTTCTATCCACCTCCTCAACCTCAACAGCAACAAAACTACATCCCCAAGCAACAACACCAAGTGTTCCAGCCCCAATTGTGTCCCCCACCAGGGTTTCAGACTAACCAAGGCCAGGAACAAGACTTAAGAGCAATGATGCAACAGTTGTTGATTAGGCAAACACAAGGCAAGATTGAGGAAGCCAAACAGTTTGCTGAGTTGAATCAAAGGCTCACATCACAGTACAATGATCTGAACTTGAAGTTTGAAGGTCTCAACTCCAGAATGAAGTATATGGAGAGTAACATTGCCTCTACTTCAGCTCCTAAACCCAACCAACTCCCTGGAAAAGCTGTTCAAAATCCAAGGGAGTTTACTGCAAAAGCCATTCATATCTCTGATGAGGAAGTCACTGAGGACAGTGAAGTCCAAGTTTGGGGGAATTCATTAGTTACTGAAGCCCCAAGTGACGTTTGTGCAAAGCAACTGGATTCCGTTATTGCACTCGACCATGTACTCGAACAGCCACTCGATCGAGTGCATGCTCGAGTGGTCGATCGAGTTGCAGACTCAGAAGCTGTCAAGCCTGCTAAGTACACTCCTCCTGCTTACAAGCCACCTCTTCCATTCCCAGGACGTTTCAAAGCACAAAAGATTAAGGAGCTTAGGGAAATCATTGAGAGAAAGGAGATGATGGCTAAGCAACAAGAGGAAGAGAAGGCTTTGAAGGAAGTGGTTGTGATTGAAGAAGCTGTGGTTGAGGAAGTGTTGGCCATACAAGAGATCACCATTGCTTATCAAGAAGAAGAGAGAGGACCTGCCTTGGAACAGTATGATCCATATCCTCTCTACAAAGACTTTTTGCTTGATTTGTCAAAGAAGAAGGCTGAAGCTCAAGATGAGAAGGATCTTGAGGACCTTGGAGGAGTTATCATTCCAATCAAGCTTAAGGATCCAGGTCCATTCTATCTGCCTTGCACACTTAGCTATCTTCACTACAACCAATGCCTTTGTGATTTGGGAGCTTCAACAAGTGTGATGCCATACTCCATAGCACAAAAGCTTGGGAGAACTGATTTCAAGTCCACCAACCTTCATATATGTTTAGCTGATGGGTCAAACAAAGAAATAGTTGGAAGGTTGGAGAATGTCCCAGTCAAGATAGGGAAGGCAAGGGTTCACACTGATTTTGTGGTGTTGGAGATGGACAAGGAACCTGAAGATCCAATCATTCTTGGAAGGCCATTCCTAGCCACTGTTGGAGCAGTTATTGATGTCAAAGAGGGTCTTATGACCTTGAACATTGCTGAAGATATAGCCATGAAGTTTAACATCTATAACCCAACCAACCTTCCTACCATTGATGATCAACCTTTTACTATCAAGGACAAAGGAGGTCAAGAAGGTTCAAGTGGTGAAGCAACTCCAAAGGCTAAGCTCTCCTTTCAAGATGATTCTGTGGAAAAGCTTAAGAGGTCAGTTCAAGAGTTGACTAGTATGGTTGAGGATCTTCAAGTTAAGCTGAACAAGAGGTCCTTAAGGAAGGCAAGACCAAGGCTCAAAATCAAGAAGAAACATGGTTTGTGTGTTAAGGGTGAGGTGATCAAGGATCAACTTCACAGTGATCAAGAGGTTCCAGGGAGGATTTCATCACCTCCTTGGTATCTAAACCAAGTCTAAAAAGGACACCAAAGTCAAGCTTAGTGACTTTAAACAAGCTCACTAGGGAGGAAGTCCCTAAGGTATCCTTTGTAAATATGGTTTATTTTCCTTGTAGTTTTGATGTGTTTTCTTTTTTGTTTGTGTTGGACAGGCCTTTAGGTGAGAATGTAGTTGGGTAAGGAGAGGTTTAGACTTGGAGAAGGAGACTCGTAAGCCCACTCGACCAACCCACAAGAGGTACTCGACCGAGCTGGAAAGGAATTGAGGCCCATTTGATCTTCAAATCATTAGAACGATCGAGTGGAGGGAAGAACAAGAAGAAAAATTTTGAAATTTCAAAATTTGGTCAAGGTGCTCGACCGTGTACAGTCGAGTGTGGGGTCGAGTGGCAGCAAAAAGCAGGTCAAAGATTCCCATTTCAAATTTGAATGGTATGGACGCTCCACCCTTGTCTCTTTGTCCCCTTAGCTTCTTTATATAGACTTTGCACGAAATTATACCTCTCACATTCTCTCATTTGCTCAAAACCATTGAATTCAAGTTTTAAAGTCTCTCTCTTAGCTTATCTTTTGCTCAAGCTTAGTTCTTTCAAGTTTTTCGTTCACTAACCTATTAACTTTGAGCTTTGAGTCTATTCCCTTCAGTTCTATTTGAAAAATGTCTTCAAGAATCACTAGGAAGTCTCAACAAACCGCTGCAACCTCCATGGAACGTCATGATGCTAGCCTTGAATCAAGAGGAGAAGCTGGAAGGGCCACTCGACGCCCCACTCGATCATGCACTCAACCGGGTGGTGGTTCGAGCAGCCGGTCGAGCCAGATGCCGCGTCCAAGGAGAGAAAGAGTTGAGGAAGATCCTGAGAGGACTGAAAGTGAGGACGAAAGGGAGTCAACTCTCAATGAGTTCATGAGGAGACACAAGGCCAAAGGGAAGAGGCCAGCAGTTGAGGTTGAACAAGAGGAGAGTGAGAATGAGAGTGAGGAAGAAAGTGAAAAAGAAGAGATAGAGGATGATGGAGAAGCTGAGTCCTGTGGGTTGTCAAAGAGGCAACTCTATGATGCTTTCATGAGAATGGAGTTCTTAAGGACAAGATATCCACACAAAGAAACCATGGAGAAGCTAGCCATTGGTGAAGATGTGGAGTACCTCTTTGAGAAGAGCAACCTGACCAAGTTTATGGGGCTTTGCATGGAGGGCTACAAAGAAGAGAGTTGTGAGTTTCTGGCCACAGTCAAGCTGCATACATATGCAAGGAAGGATGCTGAGTTTGGAGCTGGCCACATTGATTTCACAATCAAGGGGAAAAGGTATGAACTCTCAATGAAGAAGATAGCCAATGTGTTTGGTTTTGAGGTTGGGAGCAATAGGAGTTTGATGATTCCAAGAGAAGAGCTCTATGCTGTGTGGGAAACCATTGGGGACAACAAATACTACTCATCCTCCAATTCCAAGAGTTCAAGGATAAGGAGCCCAGTCCTAAGGTACTTCCACAAAGCTCTTGCCAACACCTTCTTTGCTAGGAAGGAAACTGGGAATATTAATGAGGGGGAGCTAAAGATGATTGATTTGGCTCTCCCTGGAGTCATCTTCCAAGCAAGGAATGGCACCATCATTCTTGGGAGCACTGTGGAGACTGACCTAGCAATGGTGCTCATTGATCACATGGTTTACTTGAGAAGTTGGGTAGGCAAGTTGGAGAATAAAGGATCAAGAGGAGCACTAACCATTGGAGGCATCATTACTCCAATCCTTCAAGCTGCTAAGGTTCCACTTAGAGGAGAAAGGGTTTCACCAAGATGGATTGACTCTAGCTACCTCACCTCTACTCTCATCCTAGCCAAGGAGATGCATCAAGGGAATCACATTTTCAACTTTGAACTTCCAACACTTGGGAAAAAGCAACTGATTTTGCCTAACCAAGAGCTCACTACCATTCAAGAAGGAGCCAACATTGACTTTTGGCCAGCTGAGGAGCATTTGTTTGATGGGATAGTTCAACTTAGAGTTGATGAAGCTGGAGATGTGCAAATGGCTGATGGGGAGGAGCAATTTTACTTTGAGGATTATGAGCTCAACCCAAGAGATAGTAGAGGAGTGAGGGAGGCTACCAAGAGATTAACCCTTCTGCAAAAATGGAACAAATGGCATGGGAAGAGGTTTGATAATCTGAAGAAGAAGGTGACCAACATGGCTAAGTCCATCAAGAGCTTAAAGAAGGAGATTGCTGAGTTGAAGAGTGGGAATTCTTCACCTACACCATCAAGCCCTTTGAGGAGGAGGAGCTCAACTAGAGCACGTTCTAGAGTTGCGAACCCTGTGGAACCAGCTAGGACTTCAATGTATGAGCCAAATCAGAGGAAGAGGAGCTCAAGTACCCGAGAACAACCCTTTTCAAGGTACTCGACCGGGTCACTCGAGCACCCACTCGACCGAGCACCTCCAATGCACTCGGCCGAGTCCCGGTCGATCCCCATCGTCGAGCTGCCCCAATCTCCACCTCCAAGTCACCAACAAGACCCCAACTACTCCTATGATAGCATGCAGATGGATGTGGACAACTACTTCCACAATCCCTAAGGTACCACTATCACCTTCCCTTGTAGATATCATTGCATTTGACATTGTGTTTTGTTTTTTGTTTTTCATCTTGAATCCTCAATCAAATTTCTTTCACACAGGGATTGTGTGATTTAAGTTTGGGGGAGGGTTTGAGATAGCATTTGACATTGTGTTTTGTGATTCTTATTTCAAATTTTTAGCATAATCATGTTAATACTTGCATAGCATCTAAGGCATAGAAAAACCCTAAAAATTTGAAAATTTTTGCAAAAATCTTTATAAAAAAAAAAAAGAGTGTTCATGTAGTTTGCACTGCACATTAGGATCTTGTTTAGCATGTTTCATGTAGGATTGTATAGTACTTGCATTAGGGATCTATGATGAGTATTCCCTTATTAGCTTGTTTATTCACTAGACTAGGATCAATGCCCAAGTTAATAGTACTTTGATGCTAGTTGAGTGGTTAGAATAAGATTGAACCAGGCCTTGAATTCCTACATTGCATTTGGTCTAAATTGAAGCATGTTGAGATTTGAAACCATTTCCTATTTATAAGAACCTAATATTGACTTTCAATTATCAATGTGTGCAATGCTTTAAACTCATGGATACCACATACATATTTGGATCATCTTCTTCCTTTTTACCACTCTTGTTGATCCAAGTAGCTGATTTCCTCATTAAGAATCAGTTCCCCTACCCCTAAACCAAACCTTCTTTCAAGCCATGTTTATTCTTGTGTGTGTGAGGCCTGTTTTTGGGATTGAGCTTGGTAGAAAGTGTTAGGTTTGAACTGACAAGAGTAAAGCCTTGTGTAGTTCTAGTTTGCATTTTTCAAACTAGATAGGACTAGGTGGTTCACTTGTTGGGTTTGGGACTTGGCTATTATGAAAAGAAAAGAGGAAAAAGAGAAAGAAAAGGTTAGAGTCTTTAGGAGGGGAATGTGTTTAAGAAAATTTAAAGTCTAGTGAAAGAATGGGAAGAATAAGGTTGTTTAAAGATGGTTCTAGTTAAAGAAAAGAAAGAAAGGAAAGAGAAGTCTAGCAAAATGCTTTTATGTCTTAAGAATAAGAAGAAAAGAGAACCATAGCAAATAAGTAAGAATCCCCCATTCCACTAGAAAGATCAATTAAGAAACCTCTCCTAAGACTTTAAAACCAAAAGAGAAAAGGGTGAAAAAGAAGAAAAGAAGTTAAAGGGTAGCACTAGGATCAATTGGGTTTAGATTGATAGGATAAACACTTTGGGTGCCTTTGGGTAGACAAGGTTTTGTTCTTGTATGTGTCTAAGTGTTCTTACCTTTAGCATTCTTCTAAAGCTCAATTCATTTTTTATGAGAGAGCCTTGATATTGATAAGCCCTACTCTAAAAAAAAAGAGACCATCATTGTCTCTAAATCTTTTACTGCCAAGCCAAATGAGTTTAAGCATTGCATAGAATTGATTCATGTTCTTGATTAATGAATGTTAAAGGAAATGGTTGATTTGAATGCATGTGGATGTCTAAGGCTCAAATCAGTGAAGGTTGTGATATGCTTGTCTAAAGTCTTTAAGTATAGCTCATTCAACTTGCATCATAGTACTAGTAACTTGGACATTGATTCTAGATAGTCTATTTGCAAGCTTTAGGAGCTGAGATCCCACTTTCAAACCTCACCTACCTTCTTTTGTCTTTGATTATTTGCTTGAGGGCAAGCAAAGACTAAGTTTGGGGATGTTGATGTTCATATATTTTACCTTGTTTTCCCTTAGTTTATTCACAACTTTTGCATCTTTTGCTATCCATTTAGGCCATTATTGTGTAGCTTTAGGACTAATCATGCATTAGAGTATAGTTGCATTGCATTTGCATCTTTTCATGCATAAACAGGTGATTTTGGAGCTTAAGGAGCATGGAAGCAATGCTGAGGAGAAGTGAAGCTGTCCTGAGGAGAAAACAAGAGAGTTAAGGCTGTAGAATCAAGGTCCGGAGTCCAACTCGACCGCACCACTCGACCACCACTCGACCGTGTGCTGAGGAGGACTCGACCGAGTGGAGAATGCAAGAGAGAAGCCAGCTCGACCAGCCACTCGACCGAGCACTGGTCGAGTTGACCGAGCCGTTGACCACTTTGACTTTTTGTATTTTTAGGGCTTCCACCTCACCTCCTATATAAGGCCTTTGTACTTGCAGCCACAAAAGAGTCCAGCTTTTTAGAGAGTCTAAAACCTAGTTTTTACCTTTTTTAGATATTATTCCTTTTGCACTTTTATTTTATTTTTAGATCTTGTACTTGTTTGAGAGAGAAAGACTAGATTCTTATATTTTGTTTGTTTCATAACTTTCAAAGTATTAAGATTTCGAGTTTTATTCCTTCATCAATATTATAGATCTCTGTTTCATCTCTCTAATGATGCAAGTTTCATTATTTTCTGGGTTTTTGACATATTTCACCATGTGTTCTTGTGAGTAGTTTGTTTAGGACCTTGAGGATGGGTTAGGCTGGGTTGATCTTGTGGTTTGTTTGATTTGGTCAAGCTTGATTGTTGTAGATCTCTTCTAGGCTAGATGATCTTAATGCTGATCCTATATCTGAGAGGGTAGGGTTTGATTTCAAGCATCTTAGCATCACACCAATGTCTAAGGAGCATAGATAAGGCTAGATCTAGAGCTTACCATTAGGCTTGCTAAGAGATTAGGAGTCTTGTTTGGTTTGAGATGTATTGCTTAATGCCTGCTTGTGTAGATTCTTTTCTTTGTGAGAACATGTCTAGAATTGCATAGGTTTGATTGTTTCTTGCCATGAGAGTGGATTAAACATGTATTAGAATAGTATGTCTAGAGATCAGCTCAATGTTTGCTTGAGATTTGTTGACCAAGTTAGATAACCACAATGATTAGCTCAGCCCATGAATCCCTCCTCTAGGCCTTCTTTGTTTATTGAAATCCTAGTCTAAATATCATTGCTTGTTTGTTGTTTGATTGGTTTTAGCATTGCTCTGTTTTTCTTGTGTTGCTCTGTTTTCACGTTTAAGTCTAGCTCGACCACCCACTCAACCTACACTCGATCGAGTGCTGCTCGAGTTCATCCCCAGAACTTGTGTTTTTTTTTTGATTTGTGATTGTCTTGTTTCATTCCTGTTTCATTTCCATTGCATTCACGTAGTTTCCTGTTCATTACTTGTCTTGCATTAGTTCATTAGCATAGTTTCTATTTTTGTTCTAGTTTCATTATAGCTTCAAGTTGTTTGTTCTGTTTGCATTTAGTATCCTGTTCTAGTTGTTTTTACTTTCTGCATTTCATATCTCATTTTAGGATTGTTAGTGACAAACAATCTTTACAATTGGCTTGACTTAGACTCATATGCACATCTTAATTGTTCACAATCACTCAGATAGGATTGACACCTCTTATACTGCAACTGCATAAGGGGAATTGAAACACCCTGACTTCTATTCAATCCATACATCATCATTCCATACATCATTCATTCATACACCACAAAGAAAGTCAGTTTCAATCCCAAACTTTTACAATTAGTCAAATGCATTGAATTTTCATACATTTTGACCCTAGAAGCAGTAAAAAGCTGTTTACTGCTTCGATACAATATTTTCTCGGTTTAGCTTGTTTCGGGACAAAATGGGTATAAGTGGTATCTAAACACTCCAAATTCATTCCGAACTCTTACAATAAATCAAAAGCATTGGATTGGCACACCTTCTGACCCTAGAAACAGTAACAAAGCTGTTTACTGCTTAGAATCAATGTTTTCTCGGTTTGAACCTATTTCGGGACAAAATGGGTAAAAATGGTGTCTAAACAATCCAAATTCAACCCGAAATCTTATAGTTAGTCAAATGCATTGGATTGTTACGTATTTTGACCCTATAAAGAGTAACGTAGCTGTTTACTGCTTTGAATCAATATTTTCTCTCTGTTTTAGCCTGTTTTCTAGATTTAAACCTGTTTTGGGATAAAACGGGTTTAAGTGTTGTCTAAACACTCCAAATTCATCCTGAACTCTTACAATTAGTCAAATGCATTGGTTTGTCACACATTCTGACCCTAGAAACAGTAACAAAGATGTTTACTGCTTCGAATCATTGTTTTCTCGGTTTTAGCCTGTTTCAGGATAAAATGAGTTTAAGTGTTGTCTAAAAACTTCATGTTCATCCCAAACTTTTACAATTAGTCAAATGCATTGAATTTTCACACATTTTGACCCTAGAAACAGTAACAAAGCTGTTTACTGCTTCGATACAATGTTTTTTCGGTTTAGCTTGTTTTGGGACAAAATGGGTATAAGTGGTGTCTAAACACTCCAAATTTATTCCGAACTCTTACAATAAGTCAAATTCATTGGATTGGCACACATTCTGACACTAGAAACAGTAACAAAGCTGTTTACTGGTTTGAATCAATGTTTTCTCGGTTTTAGCCTGTTTCGGACAAAATGGGAAAAAGTGGTGTCTAAACACTCCAAATTCATCCTGAACTCTTACAATTAGTCAAATGCATTGGTTTGTCAAATATTCTGACCCTAGAAACAGTAATAAAGCTGTTTACTGCTTTGAATCAATGTTTTCTCGGTTTTAGCCTGTTTCGGGATAAAATGAGTTTAAGTGTTGTCTAAGAACTTCAAGTTCATCCCGAACTTTTACAATTAGTCAAATGCATTGAATTTTCACACATTTTGACCCTAGAAACAGTAACAAAGCTGTTTACTGCTTCGATACAATGTTTTCTCGGTTTAGCCTATTCCGGGACAAAATGGGTATAAGTGGTGTCTAAACACTCCAAATCCATTCCAAACTCTTGCAATACGTCAAATGCATTGTATTGGCACACATTCTGACACTAGAAACAGTAACAAAGCTGTTTACTGCTTAGAATCAATGTTTTCTCGGTTTCAGCCTATTTTAGGATATAACGGCTTTTAGTGTTGTCTAAACACTCCAAATTCATCCTGAACTCTTACAATTAGTCAAATGCATTGGTTTGTCAAACATTCTGACCCTTGAAACAGTAACAAAGCTATTTACTGCTATGAATCAAAGTTTTCTCGGTTTTAGCCTGTTTCGGGATAAAATGAGTTTAAGTGTTGTCTAAGAACTTCAAGTTCATCCCGAACTTTTACAAATAGTCAAATGCATTGAATTTTCACACATTTTGAACCTAGAAACAGTAACAAAGCTGTTTACTGCTTCGATACAATGTTTTCTCGGTTTAGCGTGTTTCGGGAAAAAATGGGTATAAGTGGTGTCTAAACACTCCAAATTCATTCCGAACTCTTAAAATACGTCAAATGCATTAGATTGGCACACATTTTGACACTAGAAACAGTAACAAATCTGTTTACTGCTTAAAATCAATGTTTTCTCGGTTTAGCCTATTTCGGGACAAAATGGGTAAAAATGGTGTCTAAACACTCCAAATTCAACCCGAAATCTTATAGTTAGTCAAATGCATTGGATTGTTACATACTTTGACCCTATAAAGAGTAACGTAGCTGTTTACTGCTTTGAATCAATGTTTTCTCTCTGTTTTAGCCTGTTTTCTAGATTTAAACCTGTTTTGGGATAAAACGGGTTTAAGTGTTGTCTAAACACTCCAAATTCATCCTGAACTCTTACAATTAGTCAAATGCATTGGTTTGTCACACATTCTGACCCTAGAAACAGTAACAAAGATGTTTACTGCTTCGAATCAATGTTTTCTCGGTTTTAGCCTGTTTCGGGATAAAATGAGTTTAAGTGTTGTCTAAAAACTTCATGTTCATCCCAAACTTTTACAATTAGTCAAATGCATTGAATTTTCACACATTTTGACCCTAGAAACAGTAACAAAGTTGTTTACTGCTTCGATACAATGTTTTCTCGGTTTAGCTTGTTTTGGGACAAAATGGGTATAAGTGGTGTCTAAACACTCCAAATTTGTTCCAAACTCTTACAATAAGTCAAATTCATTGGATTGGCACACATTCTGACATTAGAAACAGTAACAAAGCTCTTTACTGGTTCGAATCAATGTTTTCTCGGTTTTAGCCTGTTTCGGACAAAATGGGAAAAAGTGGTGTCTAAACACTCCAAATTCAACCCGAGCTCTTATAATTAGTCAAATGAATTGGATAGTTACATATTTTGACCCTAGAAAGAGTAACATACCAGTTTACTACTTCGAGTCAATGTTTTCTCTCGGTTTTAGCCTGTTTTCTCGGTTTATGCCTATTTTAGGATATAACGGCTTTTAGTGTTGTCTAAACACTCCAAATTCATCCTGAACTCTTACAATTAGTCAAATGCATTGGTTTGTCAAACATTCTGACCCTAGAAACAGTAACAAAGCTTGAAACTGACTTTCTTTGTGGTGTATGAATGAATGAAGTATGGAATGAATAGAAGTCAGGGTGTTTCAATTCCTCTTATGTAGTTGCAGTATAAGAGGTGTCAATCCTATCTGAGTGATTGTGAACAATTAAGATGTGCATATGAGTCTAAGTCAAGCCAATTGTAAAGATTGTTTGTCACTAACAATCCTAAAATGAGATATGAAATGCAGAAAGTAAAAACAACTAGAACAAGATACTAAATGCAAACAGAACAGACAAATTAAAGCTATAAAGAAACTAGAACAGAGATAGACACTATGCTAATGAACTAATGCAAGACAAGTAATGAAGAGGAAACTATGTGAATGCAATGGAAATGAAACAGGAATGAAACAAGACAATCACAAATCAAAAACACAAGTTCTGGGGATGAACTCGAGCAGCACTCGACCGAGTGTAGGTCGAGTACGTGGTCGAGCTAGACTTAAACGTGAAAAGAGAGCAACACAAGAAAAACAGAGCAATGCTAAAACTAATCAAACAACAAGCAAGCAATGATATTTAGACTAGGATTTCAATAAACAAAGAAGGCCTTGAGGAGGGATTCATGGGCTGAGCTAAATCATTGTGGTTATCTAACTTGGTCAACAAATCTCAAGCAAACATTGAGCTGATCTCTAGACATACTATTCTAAGACATGTTTAATCCACTCTCATGGCAAGAAACAATCAAACCTATGCAATTCTAGACTTGTTCTCACAAAGTAAAGAATCTACACAAGCAATCATTAAGCAATACATCTCAAACCAAACAAGACTCCTAATCTCTTAGCAAGCCTAATGGTAAGCTCTAGATCTAGCCTTATCTATGCTCCTTAGACATTGGTGTGATGCTAAGATGCTTGAAATCAAACCCTACCTTCTCAGATATAGGATCAGCATTAAGATCATCTAGCCTAGAAGAGATCTACAACAATCAAGCTTGACCAAATCAAACAAACCACAAGATCAACCCAGCCTAACCCATCCTCAAGGTCCTAAGCAAACTACTCACAAGAACACATGGTGAAATATGTCAAAAACCCAGAAAATAATGAAACTTGCATCATTAGAGAGATGCAACAGAGATCTACAATATTGATGAAGGAATAAAACTCGAAATCTTAATACTTTGAAAGTTATGAAACAAACAAAATATAAGAATCTAGTCTTTCTCTCTCAAACAAGTACAAGATCTAAAAAAATAAAATAAAAGTGCAAAAGGAATAATATCTAAAAAAGGTAAAAACTAGGTTTTAGACTCTCTAAAAAGCTGGCCTCTTTAGTGGCTGCAAGTACAAGGAACTTATATAGGAGGTGAGGTGGAAGCCCTAAAAATACAAAAAGTCAAAGTGGTCAACGGCTCGGTCAACTCGACCAGTGCTCGATCGAGTGGCTGGTCGAGCTGGCTTCTCTCGTGCATTCTCCACTCGGTCGAGTCCTCCTCAGCACACGATCGAGTGGTGGTCGAGTGGTGCGATCGAGTTGGACTCCGGACCTTGATTTTACAGCCTTAACTCTCTTGTTTTCTCCTCAGGACAGCTTCACTTCTCCTCAGCATTACTTCCATGCTCCTTAAGCTCCAAAATCACCTGTTTATGCATGAAAAGATGCAAATGCAATGCAACTATACTCTAATGCATGATTAGTCCTAAAGCTACACAATAATGGCCTAAATGGATAGCAAAAGATGCAAAAGTTGTGAATAAACTAAGGGAAAACAAGGTAAAATATATGAACATCAACACCCCCAAACTTAGTCTTTGCTTGCCCTCAAGCAAATAATCAAAGACAAAAGAAGGTAGGTGAGGTTTGAAAGTGGGATCTCAGCTCCTAAAGCTTGCAAATAGACTATCTAGAATCAATTTCCAAGTTACTAGTACTATGATGCAAGTTGAATGAGCTATACTTAAAGACTTTAGACAAGCATATCACAACCTTCACTGATTTGAGCCTTAGACATCCACATGCATTCAAATCAACCATTTCCTTTAACATTCATTAATCAAGAACATGAATCAATTCTATGCAATGCTTAAACTCATTTGGCTTGGCAGTAAAAGGTTTAGAGACAATGATGGTCTCTTTTTAGAGTAGGGCTTATCAATATCAAGGTTTTCTCATAAAAAATGAATTGAGCTTTAGAAAAATGCTAAAGGTAAGAACACTTAGACACATACAAGAACAAAACCTTGTCTACCCAAAGGTACCCAAAGTGTTTATCCTATCAATCTAAACCCAATTGATCCTAGTGCTACCCTTTAACTTCTTTTCTTCTTTTTCACCCTTTTCTCTTTTTGGTTTTAAAGTCTTAGGAGAGGTTTCTTATTTGATCTTTCTAGTGGAATGGGGGATTCTTACTCATTGGCTATGGTTCTCTTTTCTTCTTATTCTTAGGACATATAAGCATTTTGCTAGACTTCTCTTTTCTTTCTTTCTTTTCTTTAACTAGAACCATCTTTAAACAACCTTATTCTTCCCATTCTTTCACTAGACTTTAAATTTTCTTAAACGCATTCCCCTCCTAAAGACCCTAACCTTTTCTTTCTCTTTTTCCTCTTTTCTTTTCATAATAGCCAAGTCCCAAACCCAACAAGTGAACCACCTAGTCCTATCTAGTTTGAAAAATGCAAACTAGAACTACACAAGGCTTTACTCTTGTCAGTTCAAACCTAACACTTTCTACCAAACTCAATCCCAAAAATAGGCCTCACACACACAAGAATAAACATGGCTTGAAAGAAGGTTTGGTTTAGGGGTAGGGGAACTGATTCTTAATGAGGAAATCAGCTACTTGGATCAACAAGAGTGGTAAAAAGGAAAAAGATGATCCAAATATGTATGTGGTATCCATGAGTTTAAAGCATTGCACACATTGATAATTGAAAGTCAATATTAGGTTCTTATAAATAGGAAATGGTTTCAAATCTCAACATGCTTCAATTTAGACCAAATGCAATGTAGGAATTCAAGGCTTGGTCCAATCTTATTCTAACCACTCAACTAGCATCAAAGTACTATTAACTTGGGCATTGATCCTAGTCTAGTGAATAAACAAGCTAATAAGGGAATACTCATCATAGATCCCTAATGCAAGTACTATACAATCCTACATGAAACATGCTAAACAAGATCCTAATATGCAGTGCAAACTACATGAACACTCTCTTTTTTTTTTATAAAGATTTTTGCAAAAATTTTCAAATTTTTAGGGTTTTTCTATGCCTTAGATGCTATGCAAGTATTAACATGATTATGCTAAAAATTTGAAATAAGAATCACAAAACACAATGTCAAATGCTATCTCAAACCCTCCCCCAAACTTAAATCACACAGTCCCTGTGTGAAAGAAATTTGATTGAGGATTCAAGATGAAAAACAAAAAACAAAACACAATGTCAAATGCAATGATATCTACAAGGGAAGGTGATAGTGGTACCTTAGGGATTGTGGAAGTAGTTGTCCACATCCATCTGCATGCTGTCATAGGAGTAGTTGGGGTCTTGTTGGTGACTTGGAGGTGGAGATTGGGGCAGCTCGACGATGGGGATCGACCGGGACTCGGTCGAGTACGTGCTCGAGTGGGGGGGTCGAGCTGGACCACGAGTGTCAAAATGCGGTCCTTGCTGCTGGTAGAACTGCTGGTAGAGTGCTGGATCCATGAAGTACTGGGGTGGGATGGGAGGGTAACCTTGATATCCTGGATAAGCAGCTGGAGGTGGGAAACCATAGGGTCATCTGGGCTGGAACTCGACCGAGTGCATTGGGGGTGCTTGGTCGAGTGGGTGCTCGAGTGACCCGGTCGAGTAACTTGAAAAGGGTTGTTCTCGGGTACTTGAGCTCCTCTTCCTCTAATTTGGCTCATACATTGAAGCCCTAGCTGGTTCTACAGGGTTCGCAACTCTAGAAAGTGCTCTAGTTGAGCTACTCCTCCTCAAAGGGCTTGATGGTGTAGGTGAAGAATTCCCACTCTTCAACTCAGCAATCTCTTTCTTTAAGCCCTTGATGGACTTAGCCATGTTGGTCACCTTCTTCTTCAGCTTATCAAACCTCTTCCCATGCCATTTGTTCCATTTTTGCAGAAGGGTTAATCTCTTGGTAGCCTCCCTCACCCCTCTACTATCTCTTGGGTTGAGCTCATAATCCTCAAAGTAAAATTGCTCCTCCCCATCAGCCATTTGCACATCTCCAGCTTCATCAACTCTAAGTTGAACTATCCCATCAAACAAATGCTCCTCAGCTGGCCACAAGTCAATGTTGGCTCCTTCTTGAATGGTAGTGAGCTCTTGGTTAGGCAAAATCAGTTGTTTTTTCCCAAGTGTTGGAAGTTCAAAGTTGAAAATGTGATTCCCTTGATGCATCTCCTTGGCTAGGATGAGAGTAGAGGTGAGGTAGCTAGAGTCAATCCATCTTGGTGAAACCCTTTCTCCTCTAAGTGGAACCTTAGCAGCTTGAAGGATTGGAGTAATGATGCCTCCAATGGTTAGTGCTCCTCTTGATCCTTTGTTCTCCAACTTGCCTACTCAACTTCTCAAGTAAATCATGTGGTCAATGAGCACCATTGCTAGGTCAGTCTCCACAGTGCTCTCAAGAATGATGGTACCATTTCTTGCTTGGAAGATGACTCCATTGAGAGCCAAATCAATCATCTTTAGCTCCCCCTCATTAATATTCCCAGTTTCCTTCCTAGCAAAGAAGGTGTTGGCAAGAGCTTTGTGGAAGTACCTTAGGACTGGGCTCCTTATCCTTGAACTCTTGGAATTGGAGGATGAGTAGTATTTGTTGTCCCCAATGGTTTCCCACACAGCATAGAGCTCTTCTCTTGGAATCATCAAACTCCTATTGCTCCCAACCTCAAAACCAAACACATTGGCTATCTTCTTCATTGAAAGTTCATACCTTTTCCCTTTGATTGTGAAAGCAATGTGACCAGCTCCAAACTCAGCATCCTTCCTTGCATATTTATGCAGCTTGACTGTGGCTAGAAACTCACAACTCTCTTCTTTGTAGCCCTCCATGCAAAGCCCCATAAACTTGGTTAGGTTGCTCTTCTCAAAGAGATACTCCACATCTTTACCAATGGCTAGCTTCTCCATGGTTTCCTTGTGTGGGTATCTAGTCCCTAAGAACTCCATTCTCATGAAAGCATCATAGAGTTGCCTCTTTGACAACCCATAGGACTCAGCTTCTTCATCATCCTCTATCTCTTCTTTTTCACATTCTTCTTCACTCTCATTCTCACTTTCCTCTTGTTCAACCTCAACTGCTGGCCTCTTCCCTTTGGCCTTGTGTCTCCTCATGAACTCATTGAGAGTTGACTCCCTTTCCTCCTCACTCTCAGTCCTCTCAGGATCTTCCTCAACTCTCTCTCCCCTTGGACGCGGCATCTGGCTCGACCGGCTGCTCGAACCACCACTCGGTCGAGTGCATGATCGAGTGGGGCGTCGAGTGGTCCTTCCAGCTTGTCCTCTTGATTCAAGGCTAGCATCATGACGTTCCATGGAGGTTGCAGCGGTTTGTTGAGACTTCCTAGTGATTCTTGAAGACATTTTTCAAATAAAACTGAAGGGAATAGACTCAAAGCTCAAAGTTAATAGGTTAGTGAACCAAAAACTTGAAAGAACTAAGGTTGAGCAAAAGATAAGCTATGAGAGAGACTTTAAAACTTGAATTCAATGGTTTTGAGCAAATGAGAGAATGTGAGAGGTATAATTTCGTGCACGGTCTATATAAAGAAGCTAAGGGGACAAAGAGACAAGGGTGGAGCGTCCATACCATTCAAATTTGAAATGGGAATCTTTGACCTGCTTTTTGCTGCCACTCGACCCCACACTCGACTGTACACGGTCGAGCAACTTAACCAAACTTTGAAATTTCAAAATTTTTTCTTCTTGTTCTTCCCTCCACTTGATCGTTCTAGCGATTTGAAGATCAAATGGGCCTCAATTCCCTCCCAGCTCGGTCGAGTACCTCTCGTGGGTAGGTCGAGTGGGCTTGCGAGTCTCCTTCTCCAAGTCTAAATCTCTCCTTATCCAACTACATTCTCACCTAAAGGCCTGTCCAACACAAATATAAAAGAAAACACATCAAAACTACAAGGAAAATAAACCATATTTACAAAGGATACCTTAGGGACTTCCTCCCTAGTGAGCTTGTTTAAAGTCACTAAGCTTGACTTTGGTGTCCTTTTTAGACTTGGTTTAGATACCAAGGAGGTGATGAAATCCTCCCTGGAACCTCTTGATCACTATGAAGTTGATCCTTGATCACCTCACCCTTAACACACAAACCATGTTTCTTCTTGATTTTGAGCCTTGGTCTTGCCTTCCTTAAGGACCTCTTATTCAGCTTAACTTGAAGATCCTCAACCATACTAGTCAACTCTTGAACTGACCCCTTAAGCTTTTCCACAGAATCATCTTGAAAGGAGAGCTTAGCCTTTGGAGTTGCTTCACCACTTGAACCTTCTTGACCCCCTTTGTCCTTGATAGTAAAAGGTTGATCATCAATGGTAGGAAGGTTGGTTGGGTTATAGATGTTAAACTTCATGGCTATATCTTCAGCAATGTTCAAGGTCACAAGACCCTCTTTGACATCAATAACTGCTCCAACAGTGGCTAGGAATGGCCTTCCAAGAATGATTGGATCTTCAGGTTCCTTGTCCATCTCCAACACCATAAAATCAGTGTGAACCCTTGCCTTCCCTATCTTGACTGGAACATTCTCCAACCTTCCAACTATCTCCTTGTTTGACCCATCAGCTAGACAAATATGAAGGTTGGTGGATTTGAAATCAGTTCTCCCAAGCTTTTGTGCTATGGAGTATGGCATCACACTTGTTGAAGCTCCCCAATCACAAAGGCATTGGTTGTAGTGAAGATAGCTAAGTGTGCAAGGCAGATAGAATGGACCTGGATCCTTAAGCTTGATTGGAATGATAACTCCTCCAAGGTCCTCAAGATCCTTCTCATCTTGAGCTTCAGCCTTCTTCTTTGACAAATCAAGCAAAAAGTCTTTGTAGAGAGGATATGGATCATATTGTTCCAAGGCAGGTCCTCTCTCTTCTTCTTGGTAAGCAATGGTGATCTCTTGTATGGCCAACACTTCCTCAACCACAGCTTCTTCAATCACAACCACTTCTTTCAAAGCCTTCTCTTCGTCTTGTTGCTTAGCCATCATCTCCTTTCTCTCAATGATTTCCCTAAGCTCCTTAATCTTTTGTGCTTTGAAACGTCCTGGGAATGGAAGAGGTGGCTTGTAAGCAGGAGGAGTGTACTTAGCAGGCTTGACAGCTTCTGAGTCTGCAACTCGATCGACCACTCGAGCATGCACTCGATCGAGTGGCTGTTCGAGTACTTGGTCGAGTGCAATAACGGACTCCAGTTGCTTTGCACAAACGTCACTTGGTTCAGTAACTAATGAATTCCCCCAAACTTGGACTTCACTGTCCTCAGTGACTTCCTCATCAGAGATATGAATGGCTTTTGCAGTGAACTCCCTTGGATTTTGAACAGCTTTTCCAGGGAGTTGGTTGGGTTTAGGAGCTGAAGTAGAGGCAATGTTACTCTCCATATACTTCATTCTGGAGTTGAGACTGTCAAACTTCATGTTCAGATCATTGTAGTGTGATGTGAGCCTTTGATTCAACTCAGCAAACTGCTTGGCTTCCTCAATCTTGCCTTGTGTTTGCCCAATCAACAACTGTTGCATCATTGCTCTTATGTCTTGTTCCTGGCCTTGGTTAGTCTGAAACCCTAGTGGGGGACACAATTGGGGCTGGAACACTTGGTGTTGTTGCTTGGGGATGTAGTTTTGTTGCTGTTGAGGTTGAGGAGGTGGATAGACCTGGTCTTGAGGGTTGGCCACAATGGTGCTCCTATAAGAGAGATTGTTGTTCTTGAAACCTCCTTGGTTGTAGCCTTTGAATCCTCTCTGGTTTTGCATGTAGCACAACTCAGCAAATTCAGGCTCCCCCTCTTGAACTGGAGCTTCCTCTTCACCAATGAAGTGAATGGACTTGGATTGGCTGAGGAGGATCTTGTCAAGCTTCTCATTGACCATCTTCAAATCCTTCTTATACGTGTCCTCTTGATCAGTTGAGGAGCTCCTTATGGTCCTATCATAGTCCTCATTATAATTGCCATCAGATTGAGCAAGATTCTCAACTAATTTCCATCCTTCTTCCACATTCTTGTTGAGGAAGTTGCCATTAGAGGCTGTGTCAAGAAGCATTCTTATCTTGGGAAGCACTCCTCTATACAAGGTGCTTAGAAGTGACTCATTGCTGAAGCCATGGTGAGGACACTGAGTTTGGAATCCTTTAAACCTCTCCCAAGCTTCACAAAAGCTCTCATTATTCCTTTGAGCAAACCCAGAAATTTCATTCCTCAACCTAGCAGTCCTTGCATTGGAGAAGAACTTGGCCAGAAAAGCTTTCTTGCATGCATCCCATGTGGTGATAGCTCCAGTAGGAAGAGTCTTCTCCCAAAGGTGAGCTTTGTCTCCAAGAGAAAATGGGAAGAGCCTTAATTTGAATCCATCTTCACTCATTATTCCTTTGAGCAAACCCAGAAATTTCATTCCTCAACCTAGCAGTCCTTGCATTGGAGAAGAACTGACTTTCTTTGTGGTGTATGAATGACTGAAGTATGGAATGATGATGTATGGAATGAATAGAAGTCAGGGTGTTTCAATTCCCCTTATGCAGTTGCAGTATAAGAGGTGTCAATCCTATCTGAGTGATTGTGAACAATTAAGATGTGCATATGAGTCTAAGTCAAGCCAATTGTAAAGATTGTTTGTCACTAACAATCCTAAAATGAGATATGAAATGCAGAAAGTAAAAACAACTAGAACAAGATACTAAATGCAAACAGAACAGACAAATTAAAGCTATAAAGAAACTAGAACAGAGATAGACACTATGCTAATGAACTAATGCAAGACAAGTAATGAAGAGGAAACTATGTGAATGCAATGGAAATGAAACAGGAATGAAACAAGACAATCACAAATCAAAAACACAAGTTCTGGGGATGAACTCGAGCAGCACTCGACCGAGTGTAGGTCGAGTACGTGGTCGAGCTAGACGTAAACGTGAAAACAGAGCAACACAAGAAAAACAGAGAAATGCTAAAACTAATCAAACAACAAGCAAGCAATGATATTTGGACTAGGATTTCAATAAACAAAGAAGGCCTTGAGGAGGGATTCATGGGCTGAGCTAAATCATTGTGGTTATCTAACTTGGTCAACAAATCTCAAGCAAACATTGAGCTGATCTCTAGACATACTATTCTAAGACATGTTTAATCCACTCTCATGGCAAGAAACAATCAAACCTATGCAATTCTAGACTTGTTCTCACAAAGTAAAGAATCTACACAAGCAGCCATTAAGCAATACATCTCAAACCAAACAAGACTCCTAATCTCCTAGCAAGCCTAATGGTAAGCCCTAGATCTAGCCTTATCTATGCTCCTTAGACATTGGTGTGATGCTAAGATGCTTGAAATCAAACCCTACCTTCTCAGATATAGGATCAGCATTAAGATCATCTAGCCTAGAAGAGATCTACAACAATCAAGCTTGACCAAATCAAACAAACCACAAGATCAACCCAGCCTAACCCATTCTCAAGGTCCTAAGCAAACTACTCACAAGAACACATGGTGAAATATGTCCAAAACCCAGAAAATAATGAAACTTGCATCATTAGAGAGATGAAACAGAGATCTACAATATTGATGAAGGAATAAAACTCGAAATCTTAATACTTTGAAAGTTATGAAACAAACAAAATATAAGAATCTAGTCTTTCTCTCTCAAATAAGTACAAGATCTAAAAAAATAAAATAAAAGTGCAAAAGGAATAATATCTAAAAAAGGTAAAAACTAGGTTTTAGACTCTCTAAAAAGCTGGCCTCTTTGGTGGCTGCAAGTACAAGGACCTTATATAGGAGGTGAGGTGGAAGCCCTAAAAATACAAAAAGTCAAAGTGGTCAACGGCTCGGTCAACTCGACCAGTGCTCGGTCGAGTGGCTGGTCGAGCTGGCTTCTCTCGTGCATTCTCCACTCGGTCGAGTACTCCTCAGCACACGGTCGAGTGGTGGTCGAGTGGTGCGGTCGAGTTGGACTCCGGACCTTGATTCTACAGCCTTAACTCTCTTGTTTTCTCCTCAGGACAGCTTCACTTCACCTCAGCATTGCTTCCATGCTCCTTAAGCTCCAAAATCACCTGTTTATGCATGAAAAGATGCAAATGCAATGCAACTATACTCTAATGCATGATTAGTCCTAAAGCTAAACAATAATGGCCTAAATGGATAGCAAAAGATGCAAAAGTTGTGAATAAAGTAAGGGAAAACAAGGTAAAGTATATGAACATCAAAGCTGTTTCCTGCTTTGAATCAATGTTTTCTCGGTTTTAGCCTGTTTCGGGATAAAATGAGTTTAAGTGTTGTTTAAGAACTTCAAGTTCATCCCGAACTTTTACAATTAGTCAAATGCATTGAATTTTCACACATTTTGACCCTAGAAACAGTAACAAAGCTGTTTACTGCTTCGATACAATGTTTTCTCGGTTTAGCCTGTTTCGGGACAAAATGGGTATAAGTGGTGTCTAAACACTCCAAATCCATTCCGAACTCTTGCAATACGTCAAATGCATTGGATTGGCACACATTCTGACACTAGAAACAGTAACAAACCTGTTTACTGCTTAGAATCAATGTTTTCTCGGTTTGAGCCTATTTCGGGACAAAATGGGTAAAAATGGTGTCTAAACACTCCAACTTCAACCCGAAATCTTATAGTTAGTCAAATGCATTGGATTGTTACATATTTTGACCCTTTAAAGAGTAACATAGCTGTTTACTGCTTCGAATCAATGTTTTCTCTCTGTTTTAGCCTGTTTTCTAGATTTAAACCTGTTTTGGGATAAAACGGGTTTAAATGTTGTCTAAACACTCCAAATTCATCCCGAACTCTTACAATTAGTCAAATGGGTGTGTTTGTCACACATTCTGACCCTAGAAACAGTAACAAAGATGTTTACTGGTTTGAATCAATGTTTTCTCGGTTTTAGCCTGTTTCGGGACAAAATGGGTTTAAGTGTTGTCTAAAACACTCCAAATTCATCCCAAACTTTTACAATTAGTCAAATGCATTGAATTTTCACACATTTTGACCCTAGAAACAGTAACAAAGCTGTTTACTGCTTCGATACAATGTTTTCTCGGTTTAGCCTGTTTCGGGACAAAATGGGTATAAGTGGTGTCTAAACACTCCAAATCCATTCCGAACTCTTGCAATACGACAAATGCATTGGATTGGCACACATTCTGACACTAGAAACAGTAAAAAACTGTTTACTGCTTAGAATCAATGTTTTCTTGGTTTGAGCCTATTTCGGGACAAAATGGGTAAAAATGGTGTCTAAACACTCCAAATTCAACTCGAAATCTTATAGTTAGTCAAATGCATTGGATTGTTACATATTTTGACCCTTTAAAGAGTAACATAGCTGTTTACTGCTTCGAATCAATGTTTTCTCTCTGTTTTAGCCTGTTTTCTCGGTTTATGCTTATTTTAGGATATAACGGGTTTAAGTGTTGTCTAAACACTCCAAATTCATCCCAAACTCTTACAATTAGTCAAATGCATTGTTTTGTCAAATATTCTGACCCTAGAAACAGTAACAAAGATGTTTACTGCTTTGAATCAATGTTTTCTCGGTTTTAGCCTGTTTCGGGATAAAATGGGTTTAAGTGTTATCTAAAACACTCCAAATTCATCCCGAACTTTTACAATTAGTCAAATGCATTGAATTTTCATACATTTTGACCCTAGAAAAAGTAACAAAGCTGTTTACTGCTTCGATACAATGTTTTCTCGGTTTAGCTTGTTTTGGGACAAAATGGGTATAAGTGGTGTCTAAACACTCCAAATTTATTCCGAACTCTTACAATAAATCAAAAGCATTGGATTGGCACACCTTCTGACCCTAGAAACAGTAACAAAGCCGTTTACTGCTTAGAATCAATGTTTTCTCGGTTTGAGCCTATTTCGGGACAAAATGGGTAAAAATGGTGTCTAAACACTCCAAATTATACACGAAATCTTATAGTTAGTCAAATGCATTGGATTGTTACATATTTTGCCCCTAGAAATGGTAACATAGCTGTTTACTACTTCGAATCAATGTTTTCTCTCGGTTTTAGCCTGTTTTCTCGGTTTATGCCTATTTTAGGTTATCACGGCTTTTAGTGTTGTCTAAACACTCCAAATTCATCCTGAACTCTTACAATTAGTCAAATGCATTGGTTTGTCAAACATTTTGACCCTAGAAACAGTAACAAAGCTGTTTACTGCTTTGAATCAATGTTTTCTCGGTTTTAGCCTGTTTCGGGATAAAATGAGTTTAAGTGTTGTCTAAGAACTTCAAGTTCATCCCGAACTTTTACAGTTAGTCAAATGCATTGAATTTTCACACATTTTGACCCTAGAAACAGTAACAAAGCTGTTCAGTGCTTCGATACAATGTTTTCTCGGTTTATCCTGTTTCAGGACAAAATGGGTATAAGTGGTGTCTAAACACTCCAAATTCATTCCGAACTCTTAAAATACGTCAAATGCGTTGAATTGGCACACATTCTGACACTAGAAACAGTAACAAGTCTGTTTACTGCTTAAAATCAATGGTTTCTCAGTTTTAGCCTATTTCGGGACAAAATGGGTAAAAATGGTGTCTAAACACTCCAAATTCAACCTGAAATCTTATAGTTAGTCAAATGCATTGGATTGTTACATATTTTGACCCTATAAAGAGTAACATAGCTGTTTACTGCTTCGAATTAATGTTTTCTCTCTATTTTAGCCTGTTTTCTAGATTTAAACCTGTTTTGGGATAAAACGGGTTTAAGTGTTGTCTAAACACTCCAAATTCATCCCGAACTCTTACAATTAGTCAAATGCATTGGTTTGTCACACATTCTGACCCTAGAAACAGTAACAAAGATGTTTACTGCTTTAAATCAATGTTTTCTCGGTTTTAGCCTGTTTCAAGACAAAATGGGTTTAAGTGTTGTCTAAAACACTCCAAATTCATCCCGAACTTTTACAATTAGTCAAATGCATTGAATTTTCATACATTTTTACCCTAGAAACAGTAACAAAGCTGTTTACTGCTTCGATACAATGTTTTCTCGGTTTAGCTTGTTTCGGGACAAAATGGGTATAAGTGGTGTCTAAACACTCCAAATTCATACCGAACTCTTACAATAAATCAAAAGTATTGGATTGGCACACCTTCTGACCCTAGAAACAGTAACAAAGCTGTTTACTGCTTAGAATCAATGTTTTCTTGGTTTGAGCCTATTTCGGGACAAAATGGGTAAAAATGGTGTCTAAACACTCCAAATTCAACACGAAATCTTATAGTTAGTCAAATGCATTGGATTGTTACATATTTTGACCCTAGAAAGAGTAACATAGCTGTTTACTACTTTGAATCAATGTTTTCTCTCGGTTTTAGCCTGTTTTCTCCGTTTATGCCTATTTTAGGTTATCACGGCTTTTAGTGTTGTCTAAACACTCCAAATTCATCCTGAACTCTTACAATTAGTCAAATGCATTGGTTTGTCATACACTTTGACCCTAGAAACAGTAACAAAGCTGTTTACTGCTTTGAATCAATGTTTTCTCGGTTTTAGCCTGTTTCGGGATAAAATGGGTTTAAGTGTTATCTAAAACACTCCAAATTCATCCCGAACTTTTACAATTAGTCAAATGCATTGAATTTTCATACATTTTGACCCTAGAAAAAGTAACAAAGCTGTTTACTGCTTCGATACAATGTTTTCTCGGTTTAGCTTGTTTTGGGACAAAATGGGTATAAGTGGTGTCTAAACACTCCAAATTTATTCCGAACTCTTACAATAAGTCAAATTCATTGGATTCGCACACATTCTGACATTAGAAACAGTAACAAAGCTGTTTACTGGTTCGAATCAATGTTTTCTCGGTTTTAGCCTATTTCGGACAAAATGGGAAAAAGTGGTGTCTAAACACTCCAAATTCAACCCGAGCTCTTATAATTAGTCAAATGCATTGGATAGTTACATATTTTGACCCTAGAAAGAGTAACATAGCTGTTTACTACTTCGAATCAATGTTTTCTCTCGGTTTTAGCCTGTTTTCTCGGTTTATGCCTATTTTAGGATATAACGGCTTTTAGTGTTGTCTAAACACTCCAAATTCATCCTGAACTCTTACAGTTAGTCAAATGCATTAGTTTGTCAAACATTCTGACCCTAGAAACAGTAACAAAGCTGTTTACTGCTTTGAATCAATGTTTTCTCGGTTTTAGCCTGTTTTGGGATAAAATGAGTTTAAGTGTTGTCTAAGAACTTCAAGTTCATCCCGAACTTTTACAGTTAGTCAAATGCATTGAATTTTCACACATTTTGACCCTAGAAACAGTAACAAAGCTGTTCAGTGCTTCGATACAATGTTTTCTCGGTTTATCCTGTTTCGGGACAAAATGGGTATAAGTGGTGTGTAAACACTCCAAATTCATTCCGAACTCTTAAAATACGTCAAATGCATTGAATTGGCACACATTCTGACACTAGAAACAGTAACAAATCTGTTTACTGCTTAAAATCAATGGTTTCTCAGTTTGAGCCTATTTCGGGACAAAATGGGTAAAAATAGTGTCTAAACACTCCAAATTCAACCCGAAATCTTATAGTTAGTCAAATGCATTGGATTGTTACATATTTTGACCCTATAAAGAGTAACATAGCTGTTTACTGCTTCGAATCAATGTTTTCTCTCTGTTTTAGCCTGTTTTCTAGATTTAAACCTGTTTTGGGATAAAACGGGTTTTAGTGTTGTCTAAACACTCCAAATTCATCCCGAACTCTTACAATTAGTCAAATTCATTGGTTTGTCACACATTCTGACCCTAGAAACAGTAACAAAGATGTTTACTGCTTTGAATCAATGTTTTCTCGGTTTTAGCCTGTTTCGGGACAAAATGGGTTTAAGTGTTGTCTAAAACACTCCAAATTCATCCCGAACTTTTACAATTAGTCAAATGCATTGAATTTTCATACATTTTGACCCTAGAAACAGTAACAAAGCTGTTTACTGCTTCGATACAATGTTTTCTCGGTTTAGCTTGTTTCGGGACAAAATGGGTATAAGTGGTGTCTAAACACTCCAAATTCATTCCGAACTCTTACAATAAATCAAAAGTATTGGATTGGCATACCTTCTGACCCTAGAAACAGTAACAAAGCTGTTTACTGCTTAGAATCAATGTTTTCTCGGTTTGAGCCTATTTTGGGACAAAATGGGTAAAAATGGTGTCTAAACACTCCAAATTCAACACGAAATCTTATAGTTAGTCAAATGCATTGGATTGTTACATATTTTGACCCTAGAAAGAGTAACATAGCTGTTTACTACTTTGAATCAATGTTTTCTCTCGGTTTTAGCCTGTTTTCTCCGTTTATGCCTATTTTAGGTTATCACGGCTTTTAGTGTTGTCTAAACACTCCAAATTCATCCTGAACTCTTACAATTAGTCAAATGCATTGGTTTGTCAAACACTTTGACCCTAGAAACAGTAACAAAGCTGTTTACTGCTTTGAATCAATGTTTTCTCGGTTTTAGCCTGTTTCGGGATAAAATGGGTTTAAGTGTTATCTAAAACACTCCAAATTCATCCCGAACTTTTACAATTAGTCAAATGCATTGAATTTTCATACATTTTGACCCTAGAAAAAGTAACAAAGCTGTTTACTGCTTCGATACAATGTTTTCTCGGTTTAGCTTGTTTTGGGACAAAATGGGTATAAGTGGTGTCTAAACACTCCAAATTTATTCCGAACTCTTACAATAAGTCAAATTCATTGGATTGGCACACATTCTGACATTAGAAAGAGTAACAAAGCTGTTTACTGGTTCGAATCAATGTTTTCTCGGTTTTAGCCTGTTTCGGACAAAATGGGAAAAAGTGGTGTCTAAACACTCCAAATTCAACCCGAGCTCTTATAATTAGTCAAATGCATTGGATAGTTACATATTTTGACCCTAGAAAGAGTAACATAGCTGTTTACTACTTCGAATCAATGTTTTCTCTCGGTTTTAGCCTGTTTTCTCGGTTTATGCCTATTTTAGGATATAACGGCTTTTAGTGTTGTCTAAACACTCCAAATTCATCCTGAACTCTTACAATTAGTCAAATGCATTAGTTTGTCAAACATTCTGACCCTAGAAACAGTAACAAAGCTGTTTACTGCTTTGAATCAATGTTTTCTCGGTTTTAGCCTGTTTCGGGATAAAATGAGTTTAAGTGTTGTCTAAGAACTTCAAGTTCATCCCGAACTTTTACAGTTAGTCAAATGCATTGAATTTTCACACATTTTGACCCTAGAAACAGTAACAAAGCTGTTCAGTCTTTCGATACAATGTTTTCTCGGTTTATCCTGTTTCGGGACAAAATAGGTATAAGTGGTGTCTAAACACTCCAAATTCATTCCGAACTCTTAAAATACGTCAAATGCATTGAATTGGCACACATTCTGACACTAGAAACAGTAACAAATCTGTTTACTGCTTAAAATCAATGGTTTCTCAGTTTGAGCCTATTTCGGGACAAAATGGGTAAAAATGGTGTCTAAACACTCCAAATTCAACCTGAAATCTTATAGTTAGTCAAATGCATTGGATTGTTACATATTTTGACCCTATAAAGAGTAACATAGCTGTTTACTGCTTCGAATTAATGTTTTCTCTCTGTTTTAGCCTGTTTTCTAGATTTAAACCTGTTTTGGGATAAAACGGGTTTAAGTGTTGTCTAAACACTCCAAATTCATCCCGAACTCTTACAATTAGTCAAATGCATTGGTTTGTCACACATTCTGACCCTAGAAACAGTAACAAAGATGTTTACTGCTTTGAATCAATGTTTTCTCGGTTTTAGCCTGTTTCGGGACAAAATGGGTTTAAGTGTTGTCTAAAACACTCCAAATTCATCCCGAACTTTTACAATTAGTCAAATGCATTGAATTTTCATACATTTTGACCCTAGAGACAGTAACAAAGCTGTTTACTGCTTCGATACAATGTTTTCTCGGTTTAGCTTGTTTCGGGACAAAATGGGTAGAAGTGGTGTCTAAACACTCCAAATTCATTCCGAACTCTTACAATAAATCAAAAGCATTGGATTGGCACACCTTCTGACCCTAGAAACAGTAACAAAGCTTTTTACTACTTTGAATCAATGTTTTCTCGGTTTAGCCTATTTCGGGACAAAATGGGTAAAAATGGTGTCTAAACACTCCAAATTCAACCCGAAATCTTATAGTTAGTCAAATGCATTGGATTGTTACATACTTTGACCCTATAAAGAGTAACGTAGCTGTTTACTGCTTTGAATCAATGTTTTCTCTCTGTTTTAGCCTGTTTTCTAGATTTAAACCTGTTTTGGGATAAAACGGGTTTAAGTGTTGTCTAAACACTCCAAATTCATCCCGAACTCTTACAATTAGTCAAATGCATTGGTTTGTCACACATTCTGACCCTAGAAACAGTAACAAAGATGTTTACTGCTGATGTTCATATATTTTACCTTGTTTTCCCTTAGTTTATTCACAACTTTTGCATCTTTTGCTATCCATTTAGGCCATTATTGTGTAGCTTTAGGACTAATCATGCATTAGAGTATAGTTGCATTGCATTTGCATCTTATCATGCATAAACAGGTGATTTTGGAGCTCAAGGAGCATGGAAGCAATGCTGAGGAGAAGTGAAGCTGTCCTGAGGAGAAAACAAGAGAGTTAAGGCTGTAGAATCAAGGTCCGGAGTCCAACTCGACCGCACCACTCGACCACCACTCGACCGTGTGCTGAGGAGGACTCGACCGAGTGGAGAATGCACGAGAGAAGCCAGCTCGACCAGCCACTCGACCGAGCACTGGTCGAGTTGACCGAGCCGTTGACCACTTTGACTTTTTGTATTTTTAGGGCTTCCACCTCACCTCCTATATAAGGCCCTTGTACCAGCCACCAAAGAGGCCAGCTTTTTAGAGAGTCTAAAACCTAGTTTTTACCTTTTTTAGATATTATTCCTTTTGCACTTTTATTTTATTTTTTTAGATCTTGTACTTGTTTGAGAGAGAAAGACTAGATTCTTATATTTTGTTTGTTTCATAACTTTCAAAGTATTAAGATTTCGAGTTTTATTCCTTCATCAATATTGTAGATCTCCGTTTCATCTCTCTAATGATGCAAGTTTCATTATTTTCTGGGTTTTTTACATATTTCACCATGTGTTCTTGTGAGTAATTTGCTTAGGACCTTGAGGATGGGTTAGGCTGGGTTGATCTTGTGGTTTGTTTGATTTGGTCAAGCTTGATTGTTGTAGATCTCTTCTAGGCTAGATGATCTTAATGCTGATCCTATATCTGAGAACGTAGGGTTTGATTTCAAGCATCTTAGCATCACACCAATGTCTAAGGAGCATAGATAAGGCTAGATCTAGGGCTTACCATTAGGCTTGCTAGGAGATTAGGAGTCTTGTTTGGTTTGAGATGTATTGCTTAATGGCTGCTTGTGTAGATTCTTTACTTTGTGAGAACAAGTCTAGAATTGCATAGGTTTGATTGTTTCTTGCCATGAGAGTGGATTAAACATGTCTTAGAATAGTATGTCTAGAGATCAGCTCAATGTTTGCTTGTGATTTGTTGACCAAGTTAGATAACCACAATGATTTAGCTCAGCCCATGAATCCCTCCTCAAGGCCTTCTTTGTTTATTGAAATCCTAGTCTAAATATCATTGCTTGCTTGTTGTTTGATTAGTTTTAGCATTGCTCTGTTTTTCTTGTGTTGCTCTGTTTTCACGTTTAAGTCTAGCTCGACCACGTACTCGACCTACACTCGGTCGAGTGCTGCTCGAGTTCATCCCCAGAACTTGTGTTTTTGATTTGTGATTGTCTTGTTACATTCCTGTTTCATTTCCATTGCATTCACATAGTTTCCTCTTCATTACTTGTCTTGCATTAGTTCATTAGCATAGTGTCTATCTCTGTTGTAGTTTCTTTATAGCTTTAATTTGTCTGTTCTGTTTGCATTTAGTATCTTGTTCTAGTTGTTTTTACTTTCTGCATTTCATATCTCATTTTAGGATTGTTAGTGACAAACAATCTTTACAATTGGCTTGACTTAGACTCATATGCACATCTTAATTGTTCACAATCACTCAGATAGGATTGACACCTCTTATACTGCAACTGCATAAGGGGAATTGAAACACCCTGACTTCTATTCATTCCATACATCATCATTCCATACTTCATTCATTCATACACCACAAAGAAAGTCAGTTTCAATTTGGCGCCGTTGCCCATTTGAGTGTGTTTTGTGACATTTAGGATCATTATTAGTCTAAGATTAAGTTCGTTTTAAACACTTGTGAAGTTACTGAACTCGAATCTTCCTTTGCTTGGCTGTTTTGTGTTTCAGGTACCCACTTGACCTTCTACTCGACCACCACTCGACCGAGCTGTGATCGAGCACTAGATCGAGCCAGAAGCCGGATCAAATTAGCCATTACTTCCCAGTCGACTCGACCACCCACTCGAGCCTGCGCTCGACCGTATACCTGTTCGAGTCTGTAGTAGAGTTTGTTAATGCACACAAGGTCAAAAGGCAAAGATAGTCTTCAACAGCCTATTGACAACATCCACAGGCTACAAAAGGGTTTGAGAGATAAGCAAGGAAGAGTAGTTCAACAACAACAAGGTCAAGACATCATGGAGCAACAAGCTATCCATGAGCAAAGACCAAGGCACATTGGTGCAGGAGATGCACCCAATACTCACAACCAAAGGGCTGGAATTGTGCCACCTTCAGTAGCAAACAATAACTTTGAGATCAAGAGTGGATTGATCTCAATGATACAAGCCAACAAGTTTCATGGGTTGCCAATGGAGGATCCACTAGATCACCTTGATGAGTTTGACAGAATCTGTGGACTCACAAAGATCAATGGAGTGAGTGAAGATGGATTCAAATTAAGGCTCTTCCCATTTTCTCTTGGAGACAAAGCTCACCTTTGGGAGAAGACTCTTCCTACTGGAGCTATCACCACATGGGATGCATGCAAGAAAGCTTTTCTGGCCAAGTTCTTCTCCAATGCAAGGACTGCTAGGTTGAGGAATGAAATTTCTGGGTTTGCTCAAAGGAATAATGAGAGCTTTTGTGAAGCTTGGGAGAGGTTTAAAGGATTCCAAACTCAGTGTCCTCACCATGGCTTCAGCAATGAGTCACTTCTAAGCACCTTGTATAGAGGAGTGCTTCCCAAGATAAGAATGCTTCTTGACACAGCCTCTAATGGCAACTTCCTCAACAAGAATGTGGAAGAAGGATGGGAATTAGTTGAGAATCTTGCTCAATCTGATGGCAATTATAATGAGGACTATGATAGGACCATAAGGAGCTCCTCAACTGATCAAGAGGACAAGTATAAGAAGGATTTGAAGATGGTCAATGAGAAGCTTGACAAGATCCTCCTCAGCCAATCCAAGTCCATTCACTTCATTGGTGAAGAGGAAGCTCCAGTTCAAGAGGGGGAGCCTGAATTTGCTGAGTTGTGCTACATGCAAAACCAGGGAGGATTCAAAGGCTACAACCAAGGAGGTTTCAAGAACAACAATCTCTCTTATAGGAGCACCATTGTGGCCAACCCTCAAGACCAGGTCTATCCACCTCCTCAACCTCAACAGCAACAAAACTACATCCCCAAGCAACAACACCAAGTGTTCCAGCCCCAATTGTGTCCCCCACCAGGGTTTCAGACTAACCAAGGCCAGGAACAAGACTTAAGAGCAATGATGCAACAGTTGTTGATTGGGCAAACACAAGGCAAGATTGAGGAAGCCAAGCAGTTTGCTGAGTTGAATCAAAGGCTCACATCACACTACAATGATCTGAACATGAAGTTTGACAGTCTCAACTCCAGAATGAAGTATATGGAGAGTAACATTGCCTCTACTTCAGCTCCTAAACCCAACCAACTCCCTGGAAAAGCTGTTCAAAATCCAAGGGAGTTCACTGCAAAAGCCATTCATATCTCTGATGAGGAAGTCACTGAGGACAGTGAAGTCCAAGTTTGGGGGAATTCATTAGTTACTGAAGCCCCAAGTGACGTTTGTGCAAAGCAACTGGAGTCCGTTATTGCACTCGACCAAGTACTCGAACAGCCACTCGATCGAGTGCATGCTCGAGTGGTCGATCGAGTTGCAGACTCAGAAGCTGTCAAGCCTGCTAAGTACACTCCTCCTGCTTACAAGCCACCTCTTCCATTCCCAGGACGTTTCAAAGCACAAAAGATTAAGGAGCTTAGGGAAATCATTGAGAGAAAGGAGATGATGGCTAAGCAACAAGAGGAAGAGAAGGCTTTGAAGGAAGTGGTTGTGATTGAAGAAGCTGTGGTTGAGGAAGTGTTGGCCATGAAAGAGATCACCATTGCTTACCAAGAAGAAGAGAGAGGACCTGCCTTGGAACAATATGATCCATATCCTCTCTACAAAGACTTTTTGCTTGATTTGTCAAAGAAGAAGGCTGAAGCTCAAGATGAGAAGGATCTTGAGGACCTTGGAGGAGTTATCATTCCAATCAAGCTTAAGGATCCAGGTCCATTCTATCTGCCTTGCACACTTAGCTATCTTCACTACAACCAATGCCTTTGTGATTTGGGAGCTTCAACAAGTGTGATGCCATACTCCATAGCACAAAAGCTTGGGAGAACTGATTTCAAATCCACCAACCTTCATATTTGTCTAGCTGATGGGTCAAACAAGGAGATAGTTAGAAGGTTGGAGAATGTTCCAGTCAAGATAGGGAAGGCAAGGGTTCACACTGATTTTGTGGTGTTGGAGATGGACAAGGAACCTGAAGATCCAATCATTCTTGGAAGGCCATTCCTAGCCACTGTTGGAGCAGTTATTGATGTCAAAGAGGGTCTTGTGACCTTGAACATTGCTGAAGATATAGCCATGAAGTTTAACATCTATAACCCAACCAACCTTCCTACCATTGATGATCAACCTTTTACTATCAAGGACAAAGGGGGTCAAGAAGGTTCAAGTGGTGAAGCAACTCCAAAGGCTAAGCTCTCCATTCAAGATGATTCTGTGGAAAAGCTTAAGAGGTCAGTTCAAGAGTTGACTAGTATGGTTGAGGATCTTCAAGTTAAGCTGAACAAGAGGTCCTTAAGGAAGGCAAGACCAAGGCTCAAAATCAAGAAGAAACATGGTTTGTGTGTTAAGGGTGAGGTGATCAAGGATCAACTTCACAGTGATCAAGAGGTTCCAGGGAGGATTTCATCACCTCCTTGGTATCTAAACCAAGTATAAAAAGGACACCAAAGTCAAGCTTAGTGACTTTAAACAAGCTCACTAGGGAGGAAGTCCCTAAGGTATCCTTTGTAAATATGGTTTATTTTCCTTGTAGTTTTGATGTGTTTTCTTTTATATTTGTGTTGGACAGGCCTTTAGGTGAGAATGTAGTTGGGTAAGGAGAGATTTAGACTTGGAGAAGGAGACTCGCAAGCCCACTCGACCTACCCACGAGAGGTACTCGACCGAGCTGGGAAGGAATTGAGGCCCATTTGATCTTCAAATCGCTAAAACGATCAAGTGGAGGGAAGAACAAGAAGAAAAAATTTTGAAATTTCAAAGTTTGGTCAAGGTGCTCGACCGTATACAGTCGAGTGTGGGGTCGAGTGGCAGCAAAAAGCAGGTCAAATATTCCCATTTCAAATTTGAATGGTATGGACGCTCCACCCTTGTCTCTTTGTCCCCTTAGCTTCTTTATATAGACTTTGCATGAAATTATACCTCTCACATTCTCTCATTTGCTCAAAACCATTGAATTCAAGTTTTAAAGTCTCTCTCATAGCTTATCTTTTGCTCAAGCTTAGTTCTTTCAAGTTTTTGGTTCACTAACCTATTAAATTTGAGCTTTGAGTCTATTCCCTTCAGTTCTATTTGAAAATGTCTTCAAGAATCACTAGGAAGTCTCAACAAACCGCTGCAACCTCCATGGAACGTCATGATGCTAGCCTTGAGTCCAGAGGAGAAGCTGGAAGGGCCACTCAACGCCCCACTCGATCATGCACTCGACCGAGTGGTGGTCCGAGCAGCCGGTCGAGCCAGATGCCGTGTCCAAGGAGAGAAAGAGTTGAGGAAGATCCTGAGAGGACTGAAAGTGAGGAGGAAAGGGAGTCAACTCTCAATGAGTTCATGAGGAGACACAAGGCCAAAGGGAATAGGCCAGCAGTTGAGGTTGAACAAGAGGAGAGTGAGAATGAGAGTGAGGAAGAAAGTGAAAAAGAAGAGATAGAGGATGATGGAGAAGCTGAGTCCTGTGGGTTGTCAAAGAGGCAACTCTATGATGCTTTCATGAGAATGGAGTTCTTAGGGACTAGATATCCACACAAGGAAACCATGGAGAAGCTAGCCATTGGTGAAGATGTGGAGTATCTCTTTGAGAAGATCAACCTAACTAAGTTTATGGGGCTTTGCATGGAAGGATACAAAGAAGAGAGTTGTGAGTTTCTAGCCACAGTCAAGCTGCATACATATGCAAGGAAGGATGCTGAGTTTGGAGCTGGTCACATTGCTTTCACAATCAAAGGGAAAAGGTATGAACTTTCAATGAAGAAGATAGCCAATGTGTTTGGTTTTGAGGTTGGGAGCAATAGGAGTTTGATGATTCCAAGAGAAGAGCTCTATGCTGTGTGGGAAACCATTGGGGACAACAAATACTACTTATCCTCCAATTCCAAGAGTTCAAGGATAAGGAGCCCAGTCCTAAGGTACTTCCACAAAGCTCTTGCCAACACCTTCTTTGCTAGGAAGGAAACTGGGAATATTAATGAGGGGGAGCTAAAGATGATTGATTTGGCTCTCAATGGAGTCATCTTCCAAGCAAGAAATGGTACCATCATTCTTGGGAGCACTGTGGAGACTGACCTAGCAATGGTGCTCATTGACCACATGATTTACTTGAGAAGTTGGGTAGGCAAGTTGGAGAACAAAGGATCAAGAGGAGCACTAACCATTGGAGGCATCATTACTCCAATCCTTCAAGCTGCTAAGGTTCCACTTAGAGGAGAAAGGGTTTCACCAAGATGGATTGACTCTAGCTACCTCACCTCTACTCTCATCCTAGCCAAGGAGATGCATCAAGGGAATCACATTTTCAACTTTGAACTTCCAACACTTGGGAAAAAGCAACTGATTTTGCCTAACCAAGAGCTCACTACCATTCAAGAAGGAGCCAACATTGACTTTTGGCCAGCTGAGGAGCATTTGTTTGATGGGATAGTTCAACTTAGAGTTGATGAAGCTGGAGATGTGCAAATGGCTGATGGGGAGGAGCAATTTTACTTTGAGGATTATGAGCTCAACCCAAGAGATAGTAGAGGGGTGAGGGAGGCTACCAAGAGATTAACCCTTCTGCAAAAATGGAACAAATGGCATGGGAAGAGGTTTGATAAGCTGAAGAAGAAGGTGACCAACATGGCTAAGTCCATCAAGGGCTTAAAGAAGGAGATTGCTGAGTTGAAGAGTGGGAATTCTTCACCTACACCATCAAGCCCTTTGAGGAGGAGTAGCTCAACTAGAGCACTTTCTAGAGTTGCGAACCCTGTGGAACCAGCTAGGGCTTCAATGTATGAGCCAAATTAGAGGAAGAGGAGCTTAAGTACCCGAGAACAACCCTTTTCAAGGTACTCGACCGGGTCACTCGAGCACCCACTCGACCGAGCACCCCCAATGCACTCGGCCGAGTTCCAGCCCAGATCACCCTATGGTTTCCCACCTCCAGCTGCTTATCCAGGATATCAAGGTTACCCTCCCATCCCACCCCAGTACTTCATGGATCCAGCACTCTACCAGCAGTTCTACCAGCAGCAAGGACCGCATTTTGACACTCGTGGTCCAGCTCGACCCCCCCACTCGAGCACGTACTCGACCGAGTCCCGGTCGATCCCCATCGTCGAGCTGCCCCAATGTCCACCTCCAAGTCACCAACAAGACCCCAACTACTCCTATGACAGCATGCAGATGGATGTGGACAACTACTTCCACAATCCCTAAGGTACCACTATCACCTTCCCTTTTAGATATCATTGCATTTGACATTGTGTTTTGTTTTTTGTTTTTCATCTTGAATCCTCAATCAAATTTTTTTCACACAGGGACTGTGTGATTTAAGTTTGAGGGAGGGTTTGAGATAGCATTTGACATTGTGTTTTGTGATTCTTATTTCAAATTTTTAGCATAATCATGTTAATACTTGCATAGCATCTAAGGCATAGAAAAACCCTAAAAATTTGAAAATTTTTGCAAAAATCTTTATAAAAAAAAGAGAGTGTTCATGTAGTTTGCACTGCACATTAGGATCTTGTTTAGCATGTTTCATGTAGGATTGTATAGTACTTGCATTAGGGATCTATGATGAGTATTCCCTTATTAGCTGGTTTATTCACTAGACTAGGATCAATGCCCAAGTTAATAGTACTTTGATGCTAGTTGAGTGGTTAGAATAAGATTGAACCAAACCTTGAATTCCTACATTGCATTTGGTCTAAATTGAAGCATGTTGAGATTTGAAACCATTTCCTATTTATAAAAACCTAATATTGACTTTCAATTATCAATGTGTGCAATGCTTTAAACTCATGGATACCACATACATATTTGGATCATCTTTTTCCTTTTTACCACTCTTGTTGATCCAAGTAGCTGATTTCCTCATTAAGAATCAGTTCCCCTACCCCTAAACCAAACCTTCTTTCAAGCCATGTTTATTCTTGTGTGTGTGAGGCCTATTTTTGGGATTAAGCTTGGTAGAAAGTGTTAGGTTTGAACTGACAAGAGTAAAGCCTTGTGTAGTTCTAGTTTGCATTTTTCAAACTAAATAGGACTAGGTGGTTCACTTGTTGGGTTTGGGACTTGGCTATTATGAAAAGAAAAGAGGAAAAAGAGAAAGAAAAGGTTAGGGTCTTTAGGAGGGGAATGCGTTTAAGAAAATTTAAAGTCTAGTGAAAGAATGGGAAGAATAAGGTTGTTTAAAGATGGTTCTAGTTAAAGAAAAGAAAGAAAGAAAAGAGAAGTCTAGCAAAATGCTTATATGTCCTAAGAATAAAAAGAAAAGAGAACCATAGCCAATGAGTAAGAATCCCCCATTCCACTAGAAAGATCAAATAAGAAACCTCTCCTAAGACTTTAAAACCAAAAAGAGAAAAGGGTGAAAAAGAAGAAAAGGAGTTAAAGGGTAGCACTAGGATCAATTGGGTTTAGATTGATAGGATAAACACTTTGGGTACCTTTGGGTAGACAAGGTTTTGTTCTTGTATATGTCTAAGTGTTCTTACCTTTAGCATTCTTCTAAAGCTCAATTCATTTTTTATGAGAGAACCTTGATATTGATAAGCCCTACTCTAAAAAGAGACCATCATTGTCTCTAAACCTTTTACTGCCAAGCCAAATGAGTTTAAGCATTGCATAGAATTGATTCATGTTCTTGATTAATGAATGTTAAAGGAAATGGTTGATTTGAATGCATGTGGATGTCTAAGGCTCAAATCAGTGAAGGTTGTGATATGCTTGTCTAAAGTCTTTAAGTATAGCTCATTCAACTTGCATCATAGTACTAGTAACTTGGACATTGATTCTAGATAGTCTATTTGCAAGCTTTAGGAGCTGAGATCCCACTTTCAAACCTCACCTACCTTCTTTGTCTTTGATTATTTGCTTGAGGGCAAGCAAAGACTAAGTTTAGGGGTGTTGATGTTCATATATTTTACCTTGTTTTCCCTTAGTTTATTCACAACTTTTGCATCTTTTGCTATCCATTTAGGCCATTATTGTGTAGCTTTAGGACTAATCATGCATTAGAGTATAGTTGCATTGCATTTGCATCTTTTCATGCATAAACAGGTGATTTTGGAGCTTAAGGAGCATGGAAGCAATGCTGAGGAGAAGTGAAGCTGTCCTGAGGAGAAAACAAGAGAGTTAAGGCTGTAGAATCAAGGTCCGGAGTCCAACTCGACCGCACCACTCGACCAGTACTCGACCGTGTGCTGAGGAGGACTCGACCGAGTGGAGAATGCACGAGAGAAGCCAGCTCGACCAGCCACTCGACCGAGCACTGGTCGAGTTGACCAAGCCGTTGACCACTTTGACTTTTTGTATTTTTAGGGCTTCCACCTCACCTCCTATATAAGGCCCTTGTACTTGCAGCCACCAAAGAGGCCAGCTTTTTAGAGAGTCTAAAACCTAGTTTTTACCTTTTTTAGATATTATTCCTTTTGCACTTTTATTTTATTTTTTTAGATCTTGTACTTGTTTGAGAGAGAAAGACTAGATTCTTATATTTTGTTTGTTTCATAACTTTCAAAGTATTAAGATTTCGAGTTTTATTCCTTCATCAATATTGTAGATCTCTGTTTCATCTCTCTAATGATGCAAGTTTCATTATTTTCTGGGTTTTTTTACATATTTCACCATGTGTTCTTGTGAGTAGTTTGCTTAGGACCTTGAGGATGGGTTAGGCTGGGTTGATCTTGTGGTTTGTTTGATTTGGTCAAGCTTGATTGTTGTAGATCTCTTCTAGGCTAGATGATCTTAATGCTGATCCTATATCTGAGAAGGTAGGGTTTGATTTCAAGCATCTTAGCATCACACCAATGTCTAAGGAGCATAGATAAGGCTAGATCTAGAGCTTACCATTAGGCTTGCTAAGAGATTAGGAGTCTTGTTTGGTTTGAGATGTATTGCTTAATGCCTGCTTGTGTAGATTCTTTACTTTATGAGAACAAGTCTAGAATTGCATAGGTTTGATTGTTTCTTGCCATGAGAGTGGATTAAACATGTCTTAGAATAGTATGTCTAGAGATCAGCTCAATGTTTGCTTGAGATTTGTTGACCAAGTTAGATAACCACAATGATTTAGCTCAGCCCATGAATCCCTCCTCAAGGCCTTCTTTGTTTATTGAAATCCTAGTCTAAATATCATTGCTTGCTTGTTGTTTGATTAGTTTTAGCATTGCTCTGTTTTTCTTGTGTTGCTCTGTTTTCACGTTTAAGTCTAGCTCGACCACGTACTCGACCTACACTCGGTCGAGTGCTGCTCGAGTTCATCCCCAGAACTTGTGTTTTTGATTTGTGATTGTCTTGTTTCATTCCTGTTTCATTTCCATTGCATTCACATAGTTTCCTCTTCATTACTTGTCTTGCATTAGTTCATTAGCATAGTGTCTATCTCTGTTGTAGTTTCTTTATAGCTTTAATTTGTCTGTTCTGTTTGCATTTAGTATCTTGTTCTAGTTGTTTTTACTTTCTGCATTTCATATCTCATTTTAGGATTGTTAGTGACAAACAATCTTTACAATTGGCTTGACTTAGACTCATATCCACATCTTAATTGTTCACAATCACTCAGATAGGATTGACACCTCTTATACTGCAACTGCATAAGGGGAATTGAAACACCCTGACTTCTATTCATTCCATACTTCATTCATTCATACACCACAAAGAAAGTCAGTTTCAACTGCTTTGAATCAATGTATTCTCGGTTTTAGCCTGTTTCGGGATAAAATGGGTTTAAGTGTTGTCTAAAAACTTCATGTTCATCCCAAACTTTTACAATTAGTCAAATGCATTGAATTTTCACACATTTTGACCCTAGAAACAGTAACAAAGCTGTTTACTGCTTCGATACAATGTTTTCTCGGTTTAGCTTGTTTTGGGACAAAATGGGTATAAGTGGTGTCTAAACACTCCAAATTTATTCCGAACTCTTACAATAAGTCAAATTCATTGGATTGGCACACATTCTGACACTAGAAACAGTAACAAAGCTGTTTACTGGTTCGAATCAATGTTTTCTTGGTTTTAGCCTGTTTCGGACAAAATGGGAAAAAGTGGTGTCTAAACACTCCAAATTCAATCCGAGCTCTTATAATTAGTCAAATGCATTGGATAGTTACATATTTTGACCCTAGAAAGAGTAACATAGCTGTTTACTACTTCGAATCAATGTTTTCTCTCGGTTTTAGCCTGTTTTCTCGGTTTATGCCTATTTTAGGATATAACCGCTTTTAGTGTTGTCTAAACACTCCAAATTCATCCTGAACTCTTACAATTAGTCAAATGCATGAGTTTGTCAAACATTCTGACCCTAGAAACAGTAACAAAGCTGTTTACTGCTTTGAATCAATGTTATCCTTTCAAGTTCATCCCGAACTTTTACAATTAGTCAAATGCATTGAATTTTCACACATTTTGACCCTAGAAACAGTAACAAAGCTGTTCAGTGCTTTGATACAATGTTTTCTCGGTTTATCCTATTTCGGGACAAAATGGGTATAAGTGGTGTCTAAACACTCCAAATCCATTCCGGACTCTTGCAATACGACAAATGTATTGGATTGGCACACATTCTGACACTAGAAACAGTAAAAAACTGTTTACTGCTTAAAATCAATGTTTTCTCGGTTTGAGCCTATTTCGGGACAAAATGGGTAAAAATGGTGTCTAAACACTCTAAATTCAACCCGAAATCTTATAGTTAGTCAAAAGCATTGGATTGTTACATATTTTGACCCTTTAACGAGTAACATAGCTGTTTACTGCTTCGAATCAATGTTTTCTCTCTGTTTTAGCCTGTTTTCTAGATTTAAACCTGTTTCGGGATAAAACAGAATTAAGTGTTGTTTAAACAATCAAAATTCATTGCGAACTCTTACAATTAGTCAAATGCGTTGGTTTGTCACACATTCTGACCCTAGAAACAGTAACAAAGATGTTTACTGCTTTGAATCAATGTTTTCTCGGTTTTAGCCTGTTTCGGGACAAAATGCGTTTAAGTGTTGTCTAAAACACTCCAAATTCATCCCGAACTTTTACAATTAGTCAAATGCATTGAATTTTCATACATTTTGACCCTAAAAACAGTAACAAAGCTGTTTACTGCTTCGATAAAATGTTTTCTCGGTTTAGCCTGTTTCGGGACAAAATGGGAATAAGTTGTGTCTAAACACTCCAAATTCATTCCGAACTCTTACAATAAGTCAAAAGCATTGGATTGGCACACCTTCTGACCCTAGAAACAGTAACAAAGCTGTTTACTGCTTAGAATCAATGTTTTCTCGGTTTGAGCCTATTTCGGGACAAAATGGGTAAAAATGGTGTCTAAACACTCCAAATTCAACACGAAATCTTATAGTTAGTCAAATGCATTGGATTGTTACATATTTTGACCCTAGAAAGAGTAACATAGCTGTTTACTACTTTGAATCAATGTTTTCTCTCGGTTTTAGCCTGTTTTCTCCGTTTATGCCTATTTTAGGTTATCACGGCTTTTAGTGTTGTCTAAACACTCCAAATTCATCCTGAACTCTTACAATTAGTCAAATGCATTGGTTTGTCAAACACTTTGACCCTAGAAACAGTAACAAAGCTGTTTACTGCTTTGAATCAATGTTTTCTCGGTTTTAGCCTGTTTCGGGATAAAATGGGTTTAAGTGTTATCTAAAACACTCCAAATTCATCCCTGAAACTAACTTTCTTTGTGGTGTATGAATGAATGATGTATGGAATGATGATGTATGGAATGAATAAAAGTCAGGGTGTTTCAATTCCCCTTATGCAGTTGCAGTATAAGAGGTGTCAATCCTATCTGAGTGATTGTGAACAATTAAGATGTGCATATGAGTCTAAGTCAAGCCAATTGTAAAGCTTGTTTGTCACTAACAATCCTAAAATGAGATATGAAATGCAGAAAGTAAAAACAACTAGAACAAGATACTAAATGCAAACAGAACAGACAAATTAAAGCTATAAAGAAACTACAACAGAGGTAGACACTATGCTAATGAACTAATGCAAGACAAGTAATGAAGAGGAAACTATGTGAATGCAATGGAAATGAAACAGGAATGAAACAAGACAATCACAAATCAAAAACACAAGTTCTGGGGATGAACTCGAGCAGCACTCGACCGAGTGTAGGTCGAGTACGTGGTCGAGCTAGACTTAAACGTGAAAACAGAGCAACACAAGAAAAACAGAGCAATGCTAAAACTAATCAAACAACAAGCAAGCAATGATATTTAGACTAGGATTTCAATAAACAAAGAAGGCCTTGAGGAGGGATTCATGGGCTGATCTAATCATTGTGGTTATCTAACTTGGTCAACAAATCTCAAGTAAACATTGAGCTGATCTCTAGACATACTATTCTAAAACATGTTTAATCCACTCTCATGGCAAGAAACAATCAAACCTATGCAATTCTAGACTTGTTCTCACAAAGTAAAGAATCTACACAAGCAGGCATTAAGCAATACATCTCAAACCAAACAAGACTCCTAATCTCTTAGCAAGCCTAATGGTAAGCTCTAGATCTAGCCTTATCTATGCTCCTTAGACATTGGTGTGATGCTCAGATGCTTGAAATCAAACCCTACCTTCTCAGATATAGGATCATCATTAAGATCATCTAGCCTAGAAGAGATCTACAACAATCAAGCTTGACCAAATCAAACAAACCACAAGATCAACCCAGCCTAACCCATCCTCAAGGTCCTAAACAAACTACTCACAAGAACACATGGTGAAATATGTCAAAAACCCAGAAAATAATGAAACTTGCATCATTAGAGAGATGAAACAGAGATCTACGATATTGATGAAGGAATAAAACTCGAAATCTTAATACTTTGAAAGTTATGAAACAAACAAAATATAAGAATCTAGTCTTTCTCTCTCAAACAAGTACAAGATCTAAAATAAAAGAAAAGTGCAAAAGGAATAATATCTAAAAAAGGTAAAAACTAGGTTTTAGACTCTCTAAAAAGCTGGACTCTTTTGTGGCTGCAAGTACAAAGGCCTTATATAGGAGGTGAGGTGGAAGCCCTAAAAATACAAAAAGTCAAAGTGGTCAACGGCTCGATCAACTCGACCAGTGCTCGGTCGAGTGGCTGGTCGAGCTGGCTTCTCTTGTGCATTCTCCACTCGGTCGAGTCCTCCTCAGCACACGGTCGAGTGGTGGTCGAGTGGTGCGGTCGAGTTGGACTCCGGACCTTGATTCTACAGCCTTAACTCTCTTGTTTTCTCCTCAGGACAGCTTCACTTCTCCTCAGCATTGCTTCCATGCTCCTTAAGCTCCAAAATCACCTGTTTATGCATGAAAAGATGCAAATGCAATGCAACTATACTCTAATGCATGATTAGTCCTAAAGCTACACAATAATGGCCTAAATGGATAGCAAAAGATGCAAAAGTTGTGAATAAACTAAGGGAAAACAAGGTAAAATATATGAACATCAATCCCGAACTTTTACAATTAGTCAAATGCATTGAATTTTCATACATTTTGACCCTAGAAACAGTAACAAAGCTGTTTACTGCTTCGATACAATGTTTTCTTGGTTTAGCTTGTTTTGGGACAAAATGGGTATAAGTGGTGTCTAAGCACTCCAAATTTATTCCGAACTCTTACAATAAGTCAAATTCATTGGATTGGCACACATTCTGACACTAGAAACAGTAACAAAGCTGTTTACTGGTTCGAATCAATGTTTTCTCGGTTTTAGCCTGTTTCGGACAAAATGGGAAAAAGTGGTGTCTAAACACTCCAAATTCAACCCGAGCTCTTATAATTAGTCAAATGCATTGGATAGTTACATATTTTGACCCTAGAAAGAGTAACATAGCTGTTTACTACTTCGAATCAATGTTTTCTCTCGGTTTTAGCCTGTTTTCTCAGTTTATGCCTATTTTAAGATATAACGGCTTTTAGTGTTGTCTAAACACTCCAAATTCATCCTGAACTCTTACAATTAGTCAAATGCATTAGTTTGTCAAACATTCTGACCCTAGAAACAGTAACAAAGCTGTTTACTGCTTTGAATCAATGTTTTCTCGGTTTTAGCCGGTTTCGGGATAAAATGAGTTTAAGTGTTGTCTAAGAACTTCAAGTTCATCCCGAACTTTTACATTTAGTCAAATGCATTGAATTTTCACACATTTTGACCCTAGAAACAGTAATAAAGCTGTTCAGTGCTTCGATACAATGTTTTCTCGGTTTAGTTTGTTTTGGGACAAAATGGGTATAAGTGGTGTCTAAACACTCCAAATTCATTCCGAACTCTTACAATAAGTCAAATACATTGGATTGGCACACATTCTGACACTAGAAACAGTAACAAATCTGTTTACTGCTTAAAATCAATGTTTTCTCGGTTTGAGCCTATTTCGGGACAAAATGGGTAAAAATGGTGTCTAAACACTCCAAATTCAACCTGAAATCTTATAGTTAGTCAAATGCATTGGATTGTTACATATTTTGACCCTATAAAGAGTAACATAGCTGTTTACTGCTTCGAATTAAATGTTTTCTCTTTGTTTTAGCCTGTTTTCTAGTTTTAAACCTGTTTTGGGATAAAACGGGTTTAAGTGTTGTCTAAACACTCCAAATTCATCCCGAACTCTTACAATTAGTCAAATGCATTGGTTTGTCACACATTCTGACCCTAGAAACAGTAACAAAGATTTTTACTGCTTTGAATCAATGTTTTCTCGGTTTTAGCCTGTTACGGGACAAAATGGGTTTAAGTGTTGTCTAAAACACTCCAAATTCATCCCGAACTTTTACAATTAGTCAAATGCATTGAATTTTCACACATTTTAACCCTAGAAACAGTAACAAAGCTGTTTCCTGCTTCGGGACAAAATGAGTATAATTGGTGTCTAAACACTCCAAATTCATTCCGAACTCTTACAATAAATCAAAAGCATTGGATTGGCACACCTTCTGACCCTAGAAACAGTAACAAATCTGTTTACTGCTTAGAATCAATGTTGTCTCGGTTTGAGCCTATTACGAGACAAAATGGGTAAAACTGGTGTCTAAACACTCCAAATTCAACACGAAATCTTATAGTTAGTCAAATGCATTGGATTGTTACATATTTTGACCCTAGAAAGAGTAACATAGCTGGTTACTACTTTGAATCAATGTTTTCTCTCGGTTTTAGCCTGTTTTCTCCGTTTATGCCTATTTTAGGTTATCACGGCTTTTAGTGTTGTCCAAACACTCCAAATTCATCCTGAACTCTTACAATTAGTCAAATGCATTAGTTTGTCAAACATTTTGACCCTAGAAACAGTAACAAAGCTGTTTACTGCTTCGAATCAATGTTTTCTCGGTTTTAGCCTGTTTCGGGATAAAATGGGTTTAAGTGTTATCTAAAACACTCCAAATTCATCCCGAACTTTTACAATTAGTCAAATGCATTGAATTTTCATACATTTTGACCCTAGAAACAGTAACAAAGCTGTTTACTGCTTCGATACAATGTTTTCTCGGTTTAGCTTGTTTTGGGACAAAATGGGTATAAGTGGTGTCTAAACACTCCAAATTTATTCCGAACTCTTACAATAAGTCAAATTCATTGGATTGGCACACATTCTGACACTAGAAACAGTAACAAAGCTGTTTACTGGTTCGAATCAATGTTTTCTCGGTTTTAGCCTGTTTCGGACAAAATGGGAAAAAGTGGTGTCTAAACACTCCAAATTCAACCTGAGCTCTTATAATTAGTCAAATGCATTGGATAGTTACATATTTTGACCCTAAAAAGAGTAACATAGCTGTTTACTACTTCGAATCAATGTTTTCTCTCGGTTTTAGCCTGTTTTCTCGGTTTATGCCTATTTTAGGATATAACGGCTTTTAGTGTTGTCTAAACACTCCAAATTCATCCTGAACTCTTACAATTAGTCAAATGCATTAGTTTGTCAAACATTCTGACCCTAGAAACAGTAACAAAGCTGTTTACTGCTTTGAATCAATGTTTTCTCGGTTTTAGCCTGTTTCGGGATAAAATGAGTTTAAGTGTTGTCTAAGAACTTCAAGTTCATCCCGAACTTTTACAATTAGTCAAATGCATTGAATTTTCACACATTTTGACCCTAGAAACAGTAACAAAGCTGTTCACTGCTTCGATACAATGTTTTCTCGGTTTATCCTGTTTCGGGACAAAATGGGTATAAGTGGTGTCTAAACACTCCAAATTCATTCCGAACTCCTAAAATACGTCAAATGCATTGAATTGGCACACATTCTGACACTAGAAACAGTAAAAAATCTGTTTACTGCTTAAAATCAATGTTTTCTCTGTTTGAGCCTATTTCGGGACAAAATAGGTAAAAATGGTGTCTAAACACTCCAAATTCAACCTGAAATCTTATAGTTAGTCAAATGCATTGGATTGTTACATATTTTGACCCTATAAAGAGTAACATAGTTGTTTACTGCTTCAAATAATGTTTTCTCTCTGTTTTAGCGTGTTTTCTAGATTTAAACCTGTTTTGGGATAAAACGGGTTTAAGTGTTTTCTAAACACTCCAAATTCATCCCGAACTCTTACAATTAGTCAAACGCATTGGTTTGTCACACATTCTGACCCTAGAAACGGTAACAAAGATGTTTACTTTGAATCAATGTTTTCTCGGTTTTAGCCTGTTTCGGGACAAAATGGGTTTAAGTGTTGTCTAAAACACTCCAAATTCATCCCGAACTTTTACAATTAGTCAAATGCATTGAATTTTCACACATATTGACCCTAGAAACAGTAACAAAGCTGTTTACTGCTTCGATACAATGTTTTCTCGGTTTAGCCTGTTTCGGGATAAAACGGGTTTAAGTGTTGTCTAAACACTCCAAATTCGTTCCGAACTCTTACAATACGTCAAATGCATTGGATTGGCACACATTCTGACACGAGAAACAGTAACAAAGCTGTTTACTGCTTAGAATCAATGTTTTCTCGGTTTGAGCATATTTCGGGACAAAATGGGTAAAAATGGTGTCTAAACACTCCAAATTCAACCCGAAATCTTATAGTTAGTCAAATGCATTGTATTGTTACATATTTTGACCCTATAAAGAGTAACATAGCTGTTTACTGCTTTGAATCAATGTTTTCTCTCTGTTTTAGCCTGTTTTCTCGGTTTATGCCTACTTTTGGATATAACGGCTTTTAGTGTTTTCTAAACACTCCAAATTCATCCCGAACTCTTACAATTAGTCAAATGCATTGGTTGGTCAAACATTCTGACCCTAGAAACAGTAACAAAGCTGTTTACTGCTTTGAATCAATGTTTTCTCGGTTTTAGCCTGTTTCGGGATAAAATGAGTTTAAGTGTTGTCTAAAAACTTCATGTTCATCCCAAACTTTTACAATTAGTCAAATGCATTGAATTTTCACACATTTTGACCTTAGAAACAGTAACAAAGCTGTTTACTGCTTCGATACAATGTTTTCTCGGTTTAGTTTGTTTTGGGACAAAATGGGTATAAGTGGTGTCTAAACACTCCAAATTCATTCCAAACTCTTACAATAAGTCAAATACATTGGATTGGCACACATTCTAGCACCAGAAACAGTAACAAAGCTGTTTACTGGGTAGAATCAATGTTTTCTCGGTTTTCGCCTGTTTCAAACAAAATGGGTAAAAGTGGTGTCTAAACACTCCAAATTCAACCCGAGCTCTTATAATTAGTCAAATGCATTGGATAGTTACATATTTTGACCCTAGAAAGAGTAACATAGCTGTTTACTACTTCGAATCAATGTTTTCTCTTGGTTTTAGCCTGTTTTCTCGGTTTATGCCTATTTTAGGATATAACGGGTTTTAGTGTTGTCTAAACACTCTAAATTCATCCTGAACTCTTACAATTAGTCAAATGCATTGGTTTGTCAAACATTCTGACCCTAGAAACAGTAACTAAGCTGTTTACTGCTTTGAATCAATGTTTTCTCGGTTTTAGTCTGTTTCGGGATAAAATGAGTTTAAGTGTTGTCTAAGAACTTCAAGTTCATCCCAAACTTTTACAATTAGTCAAACGCATAGAATTTTCACACATTTTGACCCTAGAAACAGTAACAAAGCTGTTTACTGCTTCGATACAATGTTTTCTCGGTTTAGCCTGTTTCGGGACAAAATGGGCGTAAGTGTTGTCTAAACACTCCAAATTCATTCCGAACTCTTACAATACGTCAAATGCATTGGATTGGCACACATTCTGACACTTGAAACAGTAACAAAGCTGTTTACTGCTTAGAATCAATGTTTTCTCGGTTTGAGCCTATTTCGGGACAAAATGGGTAAAAATGGTGTCTAAACACTCCAAATTCAACCCGAAATCTTATAGTTAGTCAAATGCATTGGATTGTTACATATTTTGACCCTAGAAAGAGTAACATAGCTGTTTACTACATCAAATCAATGTTTTCTCTCGGTTTTAGCTTGTTTTCTCGGTTTATGCCTATTTTTGGATATAACGGCTTTTAGTGTTTTCTAAACACTCCAAATTCATCCCGAACTCTTACAATTAGTCAAATGCATTGGTTGGTAAAACATTCTGACCCTAGAAACAGTAACAAAGCTGTTTACTGCTTTGAATCAATGTTTTCTCGGTTTTAGCCTGTTTCGGGATAAAATGAGTTTAAGTGTTGTCTAAAAACTTCATGTTCATCCCAAACTTTTACAATTAGTCAAATGCATTGAATTTTCACACATTTTGACCTTAGAAACAGTAACAATGCTGTTTACTGCTTCGATACAATGTTTTCTCGGTTTAGTTTGTTTTGGGACAAAATGGGTATAAGTGGTGTCTAAACACTCCAAATTCATTCCGAACTCTTACAATAAGTCAAATGCATTGGATTTGCACACATTCTAGCACCAGAAACAGTAACAAAGCTGTTTACTGGGTAGAATCAATGTTTTCTCGGTTTTAGCCTATTTCGGACAAAATGGGTAAAAGTGGTGTCTAAACACTCCAAATTCAACCCGAGCTCTTATAATTAGTCAAATGCATTGGATAGTTACATATTTTGACCCTAGAAAGACTAACATAGCTGTTTACTACTTCGAATCAATGTTTTCTCTCGATTTTAGCTTGTTTTCTCGGTTTATGCCTATTTTAGGATATAACGGGTTTTAGTGTTGTCTAAACACTCCAAATTCATCCTGAACTCTTACAATTAGTCAAATGCATTGGTTTGTCAAACATTCTGACCCTAGAAACAGTAACTAAGCTGTTTACTGCTTTGAATCAATGTTTTCTCGGTTTAAGTCTGTTTCGGGATAAAATGAGTTTAAGTGTTGTCTAAGAACTTCAAGTTCATCCCGAACTTTTACAATTAGTCAAATGCATAGAATTTTCACACATTTTGACCCTAGAAACAGTAACAAAGCTGTTTACTGTTTCGATACAATGTTTTCTCGGTTTAGCCTGTTTCGGGACAAAATGGGCGTAAGTGTTGTCTAAACACTCCAAATTCATTCCGAACTCTTACAATACGTCAAATGCATTGGATTGGCACACATTCTGACACTTGAAATAGTAACAAAGCTGTTTACTGCTTAGAATCAATGTTTTCTCGGTTTGAGCCTATTTCGGGACAAAATGGGTAAAAATGGTTTCTAAACACTCCAAATTCAACCGGAAATCTTATAGTTAGTCAAATGCATTGGATTGTTACATATTTTGACCCTATAAAGAGTAACATAGCTGTTTACTACTTCAAATCAATGTTTTCTCTCGGTTTTAGCCTGTTTTCTCGGTTTATGCCTATTTTTGGATATAACGGCTTTTAGTGTTTTCTAAACACTACAAATTCATCCCAAACTCTTACAATTAGTCAAATGCATTGGTTGGTCAAACATTCTGACCCTAGAAACAGTAACAAAGCTGTTTACTGCTTTGAATCAATGTTTTCTCGGTTTTAGCCTGTTTCGGGATAAAATGAGTTTAAGTGTTGTCTAAAAACTTCATTTTCATCCCAAACTTTTACAATTAGTCAAATGCATTGAATTTTCACACATTTTGACCTTAGAAACAGTAACAAAGCTGTTTACTGCTTCGATACAATGTTTTCTCGGTTTAGTTTGTTTTGGGACAAATCGGGTATAAGTGGTGTGTAAACACTCCAAATTCATTCCGAACTCTTACAATAAGTCAAATACATTGGATTGGCACACATTCTAGCACGAGAAACAGTAACAAAGCTGTTTACTGGTTAGAATCAATGTTTTCTCGGTTTTAGCCTGTTTCGGACAAAATGGGTAAAAGTGGTGTCTAAACACTCCAAATTCGACCCGAGCTCTTATAATTAGTCAAATGCATTGGATAGTTAAATATTTTGACCCTAGAAAGAGTAACATAGCTGTTTACTACTTCAAATCAATGTTTTCTCTCGGTTTTAGCCTGTTTTCTCGGTTTATGCCTATTTTAGGATATAATGGCTTTTAGTGTTGTCTAAACACTCCAAATTCATCCCGAACTCTTACAATTAGTCAAATGCATTGGTTTGTCACACATTCTGACCCTAGAAACAGTAACTAAGCTGTTTACTGCTTTGAATCAATGTTTTCTCGGTTTTAGCCTGTTTCGGGATAAAATGGGTTTAAGTGTTATCTAAAACACTCCAAATTCATCCCGAACTTTTACAATTAGTCAAATGCATTCAATTTTCATACATTTTGACCCTAGAAACAGTAACAAAGCTGTTTACTGCTTCGATACAATGTTTTCTCGGTTTAGCCTGTTTCGGGACAAAATGGGCATAAGTGTTGTCTAAACACTCCAAATTCATTCCGAACTCTTACAATACGTCAAATGCATTGGATTGGCACACATTCTGACACTAGAAACAGTAACAAAGCTGTTTACTGCTTAGAATCAATGTTTTCTCGGTTTGAGCCTCTTTCGGGACAAAATGGGTAAAAATGGTGTCTAAACACTCCAAATTCAACCCGAAATCTTATAGTTAGTCAAATGCATTGGATTGTTACATATTTTGACCCTAGAAAGAGTAACATAGCTGTTTACTACTTCGAATCAATGTTTTCTCTCGGTTTTAGCCTGTTTTCTCGGTTTATGCCTATTTTAGGATATAACGGCTTTTAGTGTGTTCTAAACACTCCAAATTCATCCTGAACTCTTACAATTAGTCAAATGCATTGATTTGTCAAACATTCTGACCCTAGAAACAGTAACAAAGCTGTTTACTGCTTTAAATCAATGTTTTCTCGGTTTTAGCCCGTTTCGGGATAAAATGAGTTTAAGTGTTGTCTAAAAACTTCATGTTCATCCCAAACTTTTACAATTAGTCAAATGCATTGAATTTTCACACATTTTGACCCTAGAAACAGTAACAAAGCTGTTTACTGCTTCGATACAATGTTTTCTCGGCTTAGCTTGTTTTGGGACAAAATGGGTATAAGTGGTGTCTAAACACTCTAAATTCATTCTGAACTCTTACAATAAGTCAAATGCATTGGATTGGCACACAATCTGGCACTAGAAACAGTAACAAAGCTGTTTACTGGTTAGAATGAATGTTTTCTCGGTTTTAGCCTGTTTCGGACAAAATGGGTAAAAGTGGTGTCTAAACACTCCAAATTCAACCCGAAATCTTATAGTTAGTCAAATGCATTGGATTGTTACATATTTTGACCCTAGAAAGAGTAACATAGCTGTTTACTACTTCGAATCAATGTTTTCTCTCGGTTTTAGCCTGTTTTCTCGGTTTATGCCTATTTTAGGATATAACGGCTTTTAGTGTTTTCTAAACACTCCAAATTCATCCTGAACTCTTACAATTAGTCAAATGCATTGATTTGTCAAACATTCTGACCCTAGAAACAGTAACAAAGCTGTTTACTGCTTTAAATCAATGTTTTCTCGGTTTTAGCCCGTTTCGGGATAAAATGAGTTTAAGTGTTGTCTAAAAACTTCATGTTCATCCCAAACTTTTACAATTAGTCAAATGCATTGAATTTTCACACATTTTGACCCTAGAAACAGTAACAAAGCTGTTTACTGCTTCGATACAATGTTTTCTCGGCTTAGCTTGTTTTGGGACAAAATGGGTATAAGTGGTGTCTAAACACTCTAAATTCATTCTGAACTCTTACAATAAGTCAAATGCATTGGATTGGCACACAGTCTGGCACTAGAAACAGTAACAAAGCTGTTTACTGGTTAGAATGAATGTTTTCTCGGTTTTAGCCTGTTTCGGACAAAATGGGTAAAAGTGGTGTCTAAACACTCCAAATTCAACCCGAAATCTTATAGTTAGTCAAATGCATTGGATTGTTACATATTTTGACCCTAGAAAGAGTAACATAGCTGTTTACTACTTCGAATCAATGTTTTCTCTCGGTTTTAGCCTGTTTTCTCGGTTTATGCCTATTTTAGGATATAACGGCTTTTAGTGTTTTCTAAACACTCCAAATTCATCCTGAACTCTTACAATTAGTCAAATGCATTGATTTGTCAAACATTCTGACCCTAGAAACAGTAACAAAGCTGTTTACTGCTTTAAATCAATGTTTTCTTGGTTTTAGCCCGTTTCGGGATAAAATGAGTTTAAGTGTTGTCTAAAAACTTCATGTTCATCCCAAACTTTTACAATTAGTCAAATGCATTGAATTTTCACACATTTTGACCCTAGAAACAGTAACAAAGCTGTTTACTGCTTCGATACAATGTTTTCTCGGCTTAGCTTGTTTTGGGACAAAATGGGTATAAGTGGTGTCTAAACACTCTAAATTCATTCTGAACTCTTACAATAAGTCAAATGCATTGGATTGGCACACAATCTGGCACTAGAAACAGTAACAAAGCTGTTTACTAGTTAGAATGAATGTTTTCTCGGTTTTAGCCTGTTTCGGACAAAATGGGTAAAAGTGGTGTCTAAACACTCCAAATTCAACCCAAGCTCTTATAATTAGTCAAATGCATTGGATAGTTACATATTTTGACCATAGAAAGAGTAACATAGCTGTTTACTACTTTGAATCAATGTTTTCTCTTGGTTTTAGCCTGTTTTCTCGGTTTTAAGCCTATTCTAGGATATAACGGCTTTTAGTGTTGTCTAAACACTCCAAATTCATCTTGAACTCTTACAATTAGTCAAATGCATTGGTTTGTCACAAATTCTGACCCTAGAAACAGTAACAAAGATGTTTACTGCTTTGAATCAATGTTTTCTCGGTTTTAGACTGTTTCGGGACAAAATGAGTTTAACTGTTGTCTAAAACACTCCAAATTCATCCAGAACTTTTACAGTTAGTTTAATGCATTGAATTTTCATACATTTTGACCCTAGAAACAGTAACAAAAGCTGTTTACTGCTTCGATACAATGTTTTCTCGGTTTAGCTTGTTTCGGGACAAAATGGGTATAAGTGGTGTCTAAACACTCCAAATTCATTCTGAACTCTTACAATAAGTCAAATGCATTGGATTGGCACACAATCTGGCACTAGAAACAGTAACAAAGCTGTTTACTGGTTAGAATGAATGTTTTCTCGGTTTTAGCCTGTTTCGGACAAAATGGGTAAAAGTGGTGTCTAAACACTCCAAATTCAACCCGAAATCTTATAGTTAGTCAAATGCATTGGATTGTTACATATTTTGACCCTAGAAAGAGTAACATAGCTGTTTACTACTTCGAATCAATGTTTTCTCTCGGTTTTAGCCTGTTTTCTCGGTTTATGCCTATTTTAGGATATAACGGCTTTTAGTGTTTTCTAAACACTCCAAATTCATCCTGAACTCTTACAATTACTCAAATGCATTGATTTGTCAAACATTCTGACCCTAGAAACAGTAACAAAGCTGTTTACTGCTTTAAATCAATGTTTTCTCGGTTTTAGCCCGTTTCGGGATAAAATGAGTTTAAGTGTTGTCTAAAAACTTCATGTTCATCCCAAACTTTTACAATTAGTCAAATGCATTGAATTTTCACACATTTTGACCCTAGAAACAGTAACAAAGCTGTTTACTGCTTCGATACAATGTTTTCTCGGCTTAGCTTGTTTTGGGACAAAATGGGTATAAGTGGTGTCTAAACACTCTAAATTCATTCTGAACTCTTACAATAAGTCAAATGCATTGGATTGGCACACAGTCTGGCACTAGAAACAGTAACAAAGCTGTTTACTGGTTAGAATGAATGTTTTCTCGGTTTTAGCCTGTTTCGGACAAAATGGGTAAAAGTGGTGTCTAAACACTCCAAATTCAACCCGAAATCTTATAGTTAGTCAAATGCATTGGATTGTTACATATTTTGACCCTAGAAAGAGTAACATAGCTGTTTACTACTTCGAATCAATGTTTTCTCTCGGTTTTAGCCTGTTTTCTCGGTTTATGCCTATTTTAGGATATAACGGCTTTTAGTGTTTTCTAAACACTCCAAATTCATCCTGAACTCTTACAATTAGTCAAATGCATTGATTTGTCAAACATTCTAACCCTAGAAACAGTAACAAAGCTGTTTACTGCTTTAAATCAATGTTTTCTTGGTTTTAGCCCGTTTCGGGATAAAATGAGTTTAAGTGTTGTCTAAAAACTTCATGTTCATCCCAAACTTTTACAATTAGTCAAATGCATTGAATTTTCACACATTTTGACCCTAGAAACAGTAACAAAGCTGTTTACTGCTTCGATACAATGTTTTCTCGGCTTAGCTTGTTTTGGGACAAAATGGGTATAAGTGGTGTCTAAACACTCTAAATTCATTCTGAACTCTTACAATAAGTCAAATGCATTGGATTGGCACACAATCTGGCACTAGAAACAGTAACAAAGCTGTTTACTAGTTAGAATGAATGTTTTCTCGGTTTTAGCCTGTTTCGGACAAAATGGGTAAAAGTGGTGTCTAAACACTCCAAATTCAACCCAAGCTCTTATAATTAGTCAAATGCATTGGATAGTTACATATTTTGACCATAGAAAGAGTAACATAGCTGTTTACTACTTTGAATCAATGTTTTCTCTTGGTTTTAGCCTGTTTTCTCGGTTTTAAGCCTATTCTAGGATATAACGGCTTTTAGTGTTGTCTAAACACTCCAAATTCATCTTGATCTCTTACAATTAGTCAAATGCATTGGTTTGTCACAAATTCTGACCCTAGAAACAGTAACAAAGATGTTTACTGCTTTGAATCAATGTTTTCTCGGTTTTAGACTGTTTCGGGACAAAATGAGTTTAACTGTTGTCTAAAACACTCCAAATTCATCCAGAACTTTTACAGTTAGTTTAATGCATTGAATTTTCATACATTTTGACCCTAGAAACAGTAACAAAAGCTGTTTACTGCTTCGATACAATGTTTTCTCGGTTTAGCTTGTTTCGGGACAAAATGGGTATAAGTGGTGTCTAAACACTCCAAATTCATTCTGAACTCTTACAATAAGTCAAATGCATTGGATTGGCACACAATCTGGCACTAGAAACAGTAACAAAGCTGTTTACTGGTTAGAATGAATGTTTTCTCGGTTTTAGCCTGTTTCGGACAAAATGGGTAAAAGTGGTGTCTAAACACTCCAAATTCAACCCGAAATCTTATAGTTAGTCAAATGCATTGGATCGTTACATATTTTGACCAAATAAAGAGTAACATAGCTGTTTACTGCTTCGAATCAATGTTTTCTCTCTGTTTTAGCCTGTTTTCTAGATTTAAACCTGTTTTGGGATAAAACGGGTATAAGTGTTGTCTAAACCCTCCAAATTCATACTGAACTCTTACAATTAGTCAAATGCATTGGTTTGTCACACATTCTGACCCTAGAAACAGTAACAAAGATGTTTACTGCTTTGAATCAATGTTTTCTCGGTTTTAGCCTGTTTCGGGAAAAAATGGGTTTAAGTGTTGTCTAAAACACTCCAAATTCATCCGAACTTTTACAATTAGTCAAATGCATTGAATTATCACACATTTGACCCTAGAAACAGTAACAAAGCTGTTTACTACTTTGAATCAATGTTTTCTCGGTTTTAGCCTGTTTCGGGACAAAATGGGTAAAAATGGTGTCTAAACACTCCAAATTCAACCCGAAATCTTACAATTAGTCAAATGCATTGGATTGGCACACCTTATGACCCTACAAACAGTAACAAAGCTTTTTACTACTTTGAATCAATGTTTTCTCGGTTTTAGCCTGTTTCGGGACAAGATGGGTAAAAGTGGTGTCTAAACACTCCAAGTTCAACCCGAGCTCTTATAATTAGTCAAATGCAATGGATAGTTACATATTTTGACCCTAGAAAGAGTAACATAGCTGTTTACTACTTCGAATCAATGTTTTCTCTCAGTTTTAGCCTGTTTTCTCGGTTTATGCCTATTTTAGGATATTACGGCTTTTAGTGTTGTCTAAACACTCCAAATTCATCCTGAACTCTTACAATTAGTCAAATGCATTGGTTTGTCAAACATTCTGACCCTAGAAACAGTAACAAAGCTGTTTACTGCTTTGAATCAATGTTTTCTCGGTTTTAGTCTGTTTCGGGATAAAATGAGTTTAAGTGTTGTCTAAGAACTTCAAGTTCATCCCGAACTTTTACAATTAGTCAAATGCATAGAATTTTCACACATTTTGACCCTAGAAACAGTAACAAAGCTGTTTACTGCTTCGATACAATGTTTTCTCGGTTTAGCTTGTTTCGGGACAAAATGGGTATAAGTGGTGTCTAAACACTCCAAATTCATTCCGAACTCTTACAATAAGTCAAAGGCATTGGATTGGCACACCTTCTGACCCTAGAAACAGTACCAAAGTTGTTTACTGCTTAGAATCAATGTTTTCTCGGTTTTAGCCTGTTTCGGGACAAAATGGGTAAAATTGGTGTCTAAACACTCCAAATTAAACCCGAAATCTTATAGTTAGTCAAATGCATTGGATTGTTACATATTTTGACCCTAGAAAGAGTAACATAGCTGTTTACTACTTCGAATCAATGTTTTCTCTCGGTTTTAGCCTGTTTTCTCGGTTTATGCCTATTTTAGGATATAACGGGTTTAAGTTGTCTAAAAACTCCAAATTCATCCCGAACTCTTACAATTAGTCAAATGCATTGGTTTGTCACACATTCTAACCCCACAAACAGTAGCAAAGCATTTTGCTACTTTGAATCAATGTTTTCTCGGTTTTAGCCTGTTTCGGGTCAAAATGGGTAAAAATAGTGTCTAAACACTCCAAAATCAACCTGAAATCCTACAATTAGTCAAATGCATTGGTTTGTCACACATTCTAACCCCAGAAACAGTAACAAAGCTTTTTACTACTTTGAATCAATGTTTTCTCGGTTTTAGCCTGTTTCGGGACAAAATGGGTAAAAATAGTGTCTAAACACTCCAAATTCAACCCGAAATCTTATAGTTAGTCAAATGCATTGGATTGTTACATATTTTGACCCTATAAAGAGTAACATAGCTGTTTACAGCTTCGAATCATTGTTTTCTCTCTGTTTTAGCCTGTTTTTTAGATTTAAGCATGTATTGGGACAAAAAGAGGTTTAAGTGTTGTCTAAACACTCCAAATTCATCCCGAACTCTTACAATTAGTCAAAGGCATTGGTTTGTCACACATTCTGACCCTAGAAACAGTAACAAAGCTGTTTACTGCTTTGAATCAAAGTTTTCTCGGTTTTAGCCTGTTTCGGGACAAAATGGGTTTAAGTGTTGTCTAAAACACTCCAAATTCATCCCGAAGTTTTACAATTAGTCAAATGCAGTGAATTTTCACACATTTTGACCCTAGAAACAGTAAAAAAGCTGTTTACTGCTTTGATACAATGTTTTCTCAGTTTAGCTTGTTTCGGGACAAAATGGGTATAGGTGGTGTCTAAACACTCCAAATTCATTCCGAACTCTTACAATAAGTCAAATGCATTGGATAGGCACACATTCTGACACTAGAAACAGTAACAAAGCTGTTTACTGCTTAGAATCAATGTTTTCTCGGTTTTAGCCTGTTTCGGCCAAAATGGGTAAAAGTGGTGTCTAAACACTCCATATTCAACCCGATCTCTTATAATTAGTCAAATGCATTGGATTGTTACATATTTTGACCCTAGAAAGAGTAACATAGCTGTTAACTGCTTTGAATCAATGTTTTCTCTCGGTGTTAGCCTGTTTTCTCGGTTTATGCCTATTTTAGGATATAACGGCATTTAGTGTTGTCTAAACACTCCAAATTCATCCCGAACTCTTACAATTAGTCAAATGCATTGGTTTGTCAAACATTCTGACCCTAGAAACAGTAACAAAGCTGTTTACTGCTTTGAATCAATGTTTTCTCGGTTTTAGCCTGTTTCGGGATAAAATGAGTTTAAGTGTTGTCTTAAAACTTCAAGTTCATCCCGAACTTTTACAATGAGTCAAATGCATTGAATTTTCACACATTTTGACTCTAGAAAGAGTAACAAAGCTGTTTACTGCTTCGATACAATGTTTTCTCGGTTTACCCTGTTTCGGGACAAAATGGGTATAAGTGGTGTCTAAACACTCCAAATTCATTCTGAACTCTTACAATAAGTCAAATGCATTGGATTGGCACACATTCTGACAGTAGAAACAGTAACAAGGCTGTTTACTGCTTAGAATCAATGTTTTCTCGGTTTGAGCCTATTTCGGGACAAAATGGGTAAAAATGGTGTCTAAACACTCCAACTTCAACCCGAAATCTTATAGTTAGTCAAATGCATTGGATTGTTACATATTTTGACCCTATAAAGAGTAACATAGCTGTTTACTGCTTCGAATTAGTGTTTTCTCTCTGTTTTAGCCTGTTTTCTAGATTTAAACCTGTTTTGGGATAAAACGGGTTTAAGTGTTGTCTAAACACTCCAAATTCATCCCGAACTCTTATAATTAGTGAAATACATTGGTTTGTCACACATTCTGACCATAAAAACAGTAACAAAGATGTTTACTGCTTTGAATCAATGTTTTCTCAGTTTTAGCCTGTTTCGGGAAAAAATGGGTTTAAGTGTTGTCTAAAACACTCCAAATTCATCCGAACTTTTACAATTAGTCAAATGCATTGAATTTTCACACATTTTGACCTTAGAAACAATAACAAAGCTGTTTACTGCTTCGATACAACGTTTTCTCGGTTTAGCTTGTTTCGGGACAAAATGGGTATAAGTTGTGTCTAAACACTCCAAATTCATTCCGAACTCTTACAATAAGTCAAAAGCATTGGATTGGCACACCTTCTGACCCTAGAAACAGTAACAAAGCTGTTTACTGCTTAGAATCAATGTTTTCTCGGTTTTAGCCTGTTTCGGGACAAAATGGGTAAAAGTGGTGTCTAAACACTCCAAATTCAACCCAAGCTCTTATAATTAGTCAAATGCATTGGATTGTTACATATTTTGACCCTAGAAAGAGTAACATAGCTGTTAGCTGCTTTGAATCAATGTTTTCTCTCTGTGTTAGCCTGTTTTTTAGATTTAAGCATGTATTGGGATATAACGGCTTTTAGTGTTGTCTAAACACTCCAAATTCATCCCGAACTTTTACAATTAGTCAAATGCATTGGTTTGTCAAACATTCTGACCCTAGAAACAGTAACAAAGCTGTTTACTGCTTTGAATCAATGTTTTCTCGGTTTTAGCCTGTTTCGGGATAAAATGAGTTTAAGTGTTGTCTTAAAACTTCAAGTTCATCCCGAACTTTTACAATTAGTCAAATGCATTGAATTTTCACACATTTTGACCCTAGAAACAGTAACAAAGCTGTTTACTGCTTCGATACAATGTTTTCTCGGTTTAGCCTGTTTCGGGACAAAATGGGTATAAGTGGTGTCTAAACACTCCAAATTCATTCTGAACTCTTACAATAAGTCAAATGCATTGGATTGGCACACATTCTGACAGTAGAAACAGTAACAAGGCTGTTTACTGCTTAGAATCAATGTTTTCTCGGTTTGAGCCTATTTCGGGACAAAATGGGTAAAAATGGTGTCTAAACACTCCAACTTCAACCCGAAATCTTATAGTTAGTCAAATGCATTGGATTGTTACATATTTTGACCCTATAAAGAGTAACATAGCTGTTTACTGCTTCGAATTAGTGTTTTCTCTCTGTTTTAGCCTGTTTTCTCGGTTTATGCCTATTTTAGGATATAACGGCTTTTAGTGTTGTCTAAACACTCCAAATTCATCCCGAAACTTTACAATTAGTCAAATGCATTGGTTTGTCAAACATTCTGACCCTAGAAACAGTAACAAAGCTGTTTACTGCTTTGAATCAATGTTTTCTCGGTTTTAGCCTGTTTCGGGATAAAATGAGTTTAAGTGTTGTCTTAAAACTTCAAGTTCATCCCGAACTTTTACAATTAGTCAAATGCATTGAATTTTCACACATTTTGACCCTAGAAACAATAACAAAGCTGTTTACTGCTTCGATACAATGTTTTCTCGGTTTAGCCTGTTTCGGGACAAAATGGGTATAAGTGGTGTCTAAACACTCCAAATTCATTCTGAACTCTTACAATAAGTCAAATGCATTGGATTGGCACACATTCTGACAGTAGAAACAGTAACAAGGCTGTTTACTGCTTAGAATCAATGTTTTCTCGGTTTGAGCCTATTTCGGGACAAAATGGGTAAAAATGGTGTCTAAACACTCCAACTTCAACCCGAAATCTTATAGTTAGTCAAATGCATTGGATTGTTACATATTTTGACCCTATAAAGAGTAACATAGCTGTTTACTGCTTCGAATCAATGTTTTCTCTATGTTTTAGCCTGTTTTCTAGATTTAAACCTGTTTTGGGATAAAACGGGTTTAAGTGTTGTCTAAACACTCCAAATTCATCCCGAACTCTTATAATTAGTGAAATACATTGGTTTGTCACACATTCTGACCATAAAAACAGTAACAAAGATGTTTACTGCTTTGAATCAATGTTTTCTCAGTTTTAGCCTGTTTCGGGAAAAAATGGGTTTAAGTGTTGTCTAAAACACTCCAAATTCATCCGAACTTTTACAATTAGTCAAATGCATTGAATTTTCACACATTTTGACCTTAGAAACAATAACAAAGCTGTTTACTGCTTCGATACAACGTTTTCTCGGTTTAGCTTGTTTCGGGACAAAATGGGTATAAGTTGTGTCTAAACACTCCAAATTCATTCCGAACTCTTACAATAAGTCAAAAGCATTGGATTGGCACACCTTCTGACCCTAGAAACAGTAACAAAGCTGTTTACTGCTTAGAATCAATGTTTTCTCGGTTTTAGCCTGTTTCGGGACAAAATGGGTAAAAGTGGTGTCTAAACACTCCAAATTCAACCCGAGCCCTTATAATTAGTCAAATGCATTGGATTGTTACATATTTTGACCCTAGAAAGAGTAACATAGCTGTTAGCTGCTTTGAATCAATGTTTTCTCTCTGTGTTAGCCTGTTTTTTAGATTTAAGCATGTATTGGGATATAACGGCTTTTAGTGTTGTCTAAACACTCCAAATTAATCCCGAACTTTTACAATTAGTCAAATGCATTGGTTTGTCAAACATTCTGACCCTAGAAACAGTAACAAAGCTGTTTACTGCTTTGAATCAATGTTTTCTCGGTTTTAGCCTGTTTCGGGATAAAATGAGTTTAAGTGTTGTCTTAAAACTTCAAGTTCATCCCGAACTTTTACAATTAGTCAAATGCATTGAATTTTCACACATTTTGACCCTAGAAACAGTAGCAAAGCATTTTACTACTTTGAATCAATGTTTTCTCGGTTTTAGCCTATTTCGGGACAAAATGGGTAAATATAGTGTCTAAACACTCCAAATTCAACCCGAAATCTTACAATTAGTCAAATGCATTGGTTTGTCACACATTCTAACCCCAGAAACAGTAACAAAGCTTTTTCCTACTTTGAATCAATGTTTTCTCGGTTTTAGCCTGTTTCGGGACAAAATGGGTAAAAATGGTGTCTAAACACTCCAAATTCAACCCGAAATCTTATAGTTAGTCAAATGCATTGGATTGTTACATATTTTGACCCTATAAAGAGTAACATAGCTGTTTACTGCTTCGAATTAGTGTTTTCTCTCTGTTTTAGCCTGTTTTCTAGATTTAAACCTGTTTTGGGATAAAACGGGTTTAAGTGTTGTCTAAACACTCCAAATTCATCCCGAACTCTTATAATTAGTGAAATACATTGGTTTGTCACACATTCTGACCATAAAAACAGTAACAAAGATGTTTACTGCTTTGAATCAATGTTTTCTCAGTTTTAGCCTGTTTCGGGAAAAAATGGGTTTAAGTGTTGTCTAAAACACTCCAAATTCATCCGAACTTTTACAATTAGTCAAATGCATTGAATTTTCACACATTTTGACCTTAGAAACAATAACAAAGCTGTTTACTGCTTCGATACAACGTTTTCTCGGTTTAGCTTGTTTCGGGACAAAATGGGTATAAGTTGTGTCTAAACACTCCAAATTCATTCCGAACTCTTACAATAAGTCAAAAGCATTGGATTGGCACACCTTCTGACCCTAGAAACAGTAACACAGCTGTTTACTGCTTAGAATCAATGTTTTCTCGGTTTTAGCCTGTTTCGGGACAAAATGGGTAAAAGTGGTGTCTAAACACTCCAAATTCAACCCGAGCTCTTATAATTAGTCAAATGCATTGGATTGTTACATATTTTGACCCTAGAAAGAGTAACATAGCTGTTAGCTGCTTTGAATCAATGTTTTCTCTCTGTGTTAGCCTGTTTTTTAGATTTAAGCATGTATTGGGATAAAACGGGTTTAAGTGTTGTCTAAACACTCCAAATTCATCCCGAACTCTTACACTTAGTCAAATGCATTGATTTGTCACACATTCTGACCCTAGAAACAGTAACAAAGCTGTTTACTGCTTTGAATCAATGTTTTCTCTGTTTTAGCCTGTTTCGGGACAAAATGGGTTTAAGTGTTGTCTAAAACACTCCAAATTCATCCCGAACTTTTTCAATTAGTCAAATGCATTGAATTTTCACACATTTTGACCCTAGAAACAGTATCAAAGCTGTTTACTGCTTTGATACAATGTTTTCTCGGTTTAGCTTGTTTCGGGACAAAATGGGTATAAGTGGTGTCTAAACACTCCAAATTCATTCCGAACTCTTACAATAAGTCAAATGCATTGGATAGGCACACATTCTGACACTAGAAACAGTAACAAAGCTGTTTACTGCTTAGAATCATTGTTTTCTCGGTTTTAGCCTGTTTCGGCCGAAATGGGTAAAAGTGGTGTCTAAACACTCCAAATTCAACCCGAGCTCTTATAATTAGTCAAATGCATTGGATTGTTACATATTTTGACCCTAGAAAGAGTAACATAGCTGTTAACTGCTTTGAATCAATGTTTTCTCTCGGTTTTAGCCTGTTTTCTCGGTTTATGCCTATTTTAGGATATAATGGCTTTTAGTGTTGTCTAAACACTCCAAATTCATCCCGAACTCTTACAATTAGTCAAATGCATTGGTTTGTCAAACATTCTGACGCTAGAAACAGTAACAAAGCTTTTTATTGCTTTGAATCAATGTTTTCTCGGTTTTAGCCTGTTTCGGGATAAAATGAGTTTAAGTGTTGTCTAAAAACTTCAAGTTCATCCCGAACTTTTACAATTAGTCAAATGCATTGAATTTTCACACATTTTGACCCTAGAAACAGTAACAAAGCTGTTTACTGCTTCGATACAATGTTTTCTCGGTTTACCCTGTTTCGGGACAAAATGGGTCTAAGTGGTGTCTAAACACTCCAAATTCATTCCGAACTCTTACAATAAGTCAAATGAATTGGATTGGCACACATTCTGACACTAGAAACAGTAACAAAGCTGTTTTCTGCTTAGAATCATTTTTTCTCGGTTTTAGCCTGTTTCGGCCAAAATGGGTAAAAGTGGTGTCTAAACACTCCAAATTCAACCCGAGCTCTTATAATTAGTCAAATGCATTGGATTGTTACATATTTTGACCCTAGAAAGAGTAACATAGCTGTTAACTGCTTTGAATCAATGTTTTCTCTTGGTTTTAGCCTGTTTTCTCGGTTTATGCCTATTTTAGGATATAACGGCTTTTAGTGTTGTCTAAACACTCCAAATTCATCCCGAACTCTTACTATTAGTCAAATGCATTGGTTTGTCAAACATTCTGACCCTAGAAACAGTAACAAAGCTGTTTACTGCTTTGAATCAATGTTTTCTCGGTTTTAGCCTGTTTCGGGATAAAATGAGTTTAAGTGTTGTCTAAAAACTTCAAGTTCATCCCGAACTTTTACAATTAGTCAAATGCATTGAATTTTCACACATTTTGACCCTAGAAACAGTAACAAAGCTGTTTACTGCTTCGATACAATGTTTTCTCGGTTTAGCCTGTTTCGGGACAAAATGGGCGTAAGTGTTGTCTAAACACTCCAAATTCATTCCGAACTCTTACAATATGTCAAATGCATTGGATTGGCACACATTCTGACACTTGAAACAGTAACAAAGCTGTTTACTGCTTAGAATCAATGTTTTCTCGGTTTGAGCCTATTTCGGGACAAAATGGGTAAAAATGGTGTCTAAACACTCCAACTTCAACCCGAAATCTTATAGTTAGTCAAATGCATTGGATTGTTACATATTTTGACCCTATAAAGAGTAACATAGCTGCTTACTGCTTCGAATTAATGTTTTCTCTCTGTTTTAGCCTGTTTTATAGATTTAAACCTGTTTTGGGATAAAACGGGTTTAAGTGTTGTCCAAACACTCCAAATTCATCCCGAACTCTTATAGTTAGTCAAATACATTGGTTTTTCACACATTCTGACCCTAGAAACAGTAACAAAGCTGTTTACTGCTTTGAATCAATGTTTTCTCGGTTTTAGCCTGTTTCGGGATAAAATGAGTTTAAGTGTTGTCTAAAAACTTCAAGTTCATCCCGAACTTTTACAATTAGTCAAATGCATTGAATTTTCACACATTTTGACCCTAGAAACAGTAACAAAGCTGTTTACTGCTTCGATACAATGTTTTCTCGGTTTAGCCTGTTTCGGGACAAAATGGGCGTAAGTGTTGTCTAAACACTCCAAATTCATTCCGAACTCTTACAATATGTCAAATGCATTGGATTGGCACACATTCTAACACTTGAAACAGTAACAAAGCTGTTTACTGCTTAGAATCAATGTTTTCTCGGTTTGAGCCTATTTCGGGACAAAATGGGTAAAAATGGTGTCTAAACACTCCAACTTCAACCCGAAATCTTATTGTTAGTCAAATGCATTGGATTGTTACATATTTTGACCCTATAAAGAGTAACATAGCTGCTTACTGCTTCGAATTAATGTTTTCTCTCTGTTTTAGCCTGTTTTATAGATTTCAACCTGTTTTGGGATAAAACGGGTTTAAGTGTTGTCCAAACACTCCAAATTCATCCCGAACTCTTATAGTTAGTCAAATACATTGGTTTTTCACACATTCTGACCCTAGAAACAGTAACAAAGATGTTTACTGCTTTGAATCAATGTTTTCTCGGTTTTAGCCTGTTTCGGGACAAAATGGGTTTAAGTGTTGTCTAAAACACTCCAAATTCATCCCGAACTTTTACAATTAGTCAAATGCATTGAATTTTTACACATTTTGACCCTAGAAACAGTAACAAAGCTGTTTACTGCTTCGATACAACGTTTTCTCGGTTTAGCTTGTTTCGGGACAAAATGGGTATAAGTTGTGTCTAAACACTGCCAATTCATTCCGAACTCTTTCAATAAGTCAAAAGCATTGGATTGACACACCTTCTGACACTAGAAACAGTAACAAAGCTGTTTTCTGCTTAGAATCATTTTTTTCTCGGTTTTAGCCTGTTTCGGCCAAAATGGGTAAAAGTGGTGTCTAAACACTCCAAATTCAACCCGATCTCTTATAATTAGTCAAATGCATTGGTTTGTTACATATCTTGACCCTAGAAAGAGTAACATAGCTGTTTACTACTTCGAATCAATGTTTTCTCTCGGTTTTAGCCTGTTTTCTCGGTTTATGCCTATTTTAGGATATAACGGGTTTAAGTGTTGTCTAAAAACTCCAAATTCATCCTGAACTCTTACAATTAGTCAAATGCATTGGTTTGTCACACATTCTAACCCCATAAACAGTAGCAAAGCATTTTACTACTTTGAATCAATGTTTTCTCGGTTTTAGCCTTTTTCGGGACAAAATGGGTAAAAATAGTGTCTAAACACTCCAAATTCAACCCGAAATCTTACAATTAGTCAAATGCATTGGTTTGTCACACATTCTAACCCCAGAAACAGTAACAAAGCTTTTTACTGCTTTGAATCAATGTTTTCTCGGTTTTAGCCTGTTAGGGACAAAATGGGTAAAAATGGTGTCTAAACACTCCAAATTCAACCCGAAATCTTATAGTTAGTCAAATGCATTGGATTGTTACATATTTTGACCCTATAAAGAGTAACATACCTGTTTACTGCTTCGAATCAATGTTTTCTCTCTGTTTTAGCCTGTTTTTTAGATTTAAGCATGTCTTGGGATAAAACGGGTTTAAGTGTTGTCTAAACACTCCAAATTCATCCCGAACTCTTACAATTAGTCAAATGCATTGGTTTGTCACACATTCTGACCCTAGAAACAGTAACAAAGCTGTTTACTGCTTTGAATCAATGTTTTCTCGGTTTTAGACTGTTTCGGGACAAACTGGGTTTAAGTGTTGTCTAAAACACTCCAAATTCATCCCGAACTTTTACAATTAGTCAAATGCATTGAATTTTCACACATTTTGACCCTAGAAACAGTAACAAAGTTGTTTACTGCATTGATACAATGTTTTCTCGGTTTAGCTTGTTTCGGGACAAAATGGGTATAAGTGGTGTCTAAACACTCCAAATTCATTCCGAACTCTTACAATAAGTCAAATGCATTGGATAGGCACACGTTATGACACTAGAAACAGTAACAAAGCTGTTTACTGCTTATAATAAATGTTTTCTCGGTTTTAGCCTGTTTCGGCCAAAATGGGTAAAAATGGTGTCTAAACACTCCAAATTCAACCCGAGCTCTTATAATTAGTCAAATGCATTGAATTGTTACATATTTTGACCCTAGAAAGAGTAACATAGCTGTTAACTGCTTTGAATCAATGTTTTCTCTCGGTTTTAGCCTGTTTTCTCGGTTTATGCCTATTTTAGGATATAACGGCTTTTAGTGTTGTCTAAACACTCCAAATTCATCCCGAACTCTTACAATTAGTCAAATGCATTGGTTTGTCAAACATTCTGACCCTAGAAACAGTAACAAAGCTGTTTACTGCTTTGAATCAATTTTTTCTCGGTTTTAGCCTGTTTCGGGATAAAATGAGTTTAAGTGTTATCTAAAAACTTCAAGTTCATCCCGAACTTTTACAATTAGTCAAATGCATTGAATTTTCACACATTTTGACCCTAGAAACAGTAACAAAGCTGTTTACTGCTTCGATACAATGTTTTCTCGGTTTAGCTTGTTTCGGGACAAAATGGGTATAAATTGTGTCTAAACACTCCAAATTCATTCCGAACTCTTACAATAAGCCAAAAGCATTGGATTGGCACACCTTCTGACCCTAGAAACAGTAACAAAGCTGTTTACTGCTTAGAATCAATGTTTTCTTGGTTTTAGCCTGTTTCGGCCAAAATGGGTAAAAGTGGTGTCTAAACACTCCAAATTCAACCCGAGCTCTTATAATTAGTCAAATGCATTGGATTGTTACATATTTTGACCCTAGAAAGAGTAACATAGCTGTTAACTGCTTTGAATCAATGCTTTCTCTCGGTTTTAGCCTGTTTTCTCGGTTTATGCCTATTTTAGGATATAACGGCTTTTAGTGTTGTCTAAACACTCCAAATTCATCCCGAAATCTTACAATTAGTCAAATGCATTGGTTTGTCAAACATTCTGACCCTAGAAATAGTAACAAAGCTGTTTACTGCTTTGAATCAATGTTTTCTCGGTTTTAGCCTGTTTCAGGATAAAATGAGTTTAAGTGTTATCTAAAAACTTCAAGTTCATCCCGAACTTTTACAATTAGTCAAATGCATTGAATTTTCACACATTTTGACCCTAGAAATAGTAACAAAGCTGTTTACTGCTTCGATACAATGTTTTCTCGGTTTAGCCTGTTTCGGGTCAAAATGGGTATAAGTGGTGTCTAAACACTCCAAATTCATTCCGAACTCTTACAATAAGTCAAATGCATTGGATTGGCACACATTCTGACACTAGAAACAGTAACAAAGCTGTTTACTGCTTATAATCAATGTTTTCTCGGTTTTAGCCTGTTTCGGCCAAAATGGGTAAAAGTGGTGTCTAAACACTCCAAATTCAACCCGAGCTCTTATAATTAGTCAAATGCATTGGTTTGTCAAGCATTCTGACCCTAGAAACAGTAACAAAGCTGTTTACTGCTTTGAATCAATTTTTTCTCGGTTTTAGCCTGTTTCGGGATAAAATGAGTTTAAGTGTTATCTAAAAACTTCAAGTTCATCCCGAACTTTTACAATTAGTCAAATGCATTGAATTTTCACACATTTTGACCCTAGAAACAGTAACAAAGCTGTTTACTGCTTCGATACAATGTTTTCTCGGTTTAGCTTGTTTCGGGACAAAATGGGTATAAGTTGTGTCTAAACACTCCAAATTCATTCCGAACTCTTACAATAAGCCAAAAGCATTGGATTGGCACACCTTCTGACCCTAGAAACAGTAACAAAGCTGTTTACTGCTTAGAATCAATGTTTTCTCGGTTTTAGCCTGTTTCGGCCAAAATGGGTAAAAGTGGTGTCTAAACACTCCAAATTCAACCCGAGCTCTTATAATTAGTCAAATGCATTGGATTGTTACATATTTTGACCCTAGAAAGAGTAACATAGCTGTTAACTGCTTTGAATCAATGTTTTCTCTCGGTTTTAGCCTGTTTTCTCGGTTTATGCCTATTTTAGGATATAACAGCTTTTAGTGTTGTCTAAACACTCCAAATTCATCCCGAAATCTTACAATTAGTCACATGCATTGGTTTGTCAAACATTCTGACCCTAGAAAGAGTAACAAAGCTGTTTACTGCTTTGAATCAATGTTTTCTCGATTTTAGCCTGTTTCAGGATAAAATGAGTTTAAGTGTTATCTAAAAACTTCAAGTTCATCCCGAACTTTTACAATTAGTCAAATGCATTGAATTTTCACACATTTTGACCCTTGAAACAGTAACAAAGCTGTTTACTGCTTCGATACAATGTTTTCTCGGTTTAGCCTGTTTCGGGACAAAATGGGTATAAGTGGTGTCTAAACACTCCAAATTCATTCCGAACTCTTACAATAAGTCAAATGCATTGGATTGGCACACATTCTGACACAAGAAACAGTAACAAAGCTGTTTACTGCTTATAATCAATGTTTTCTCGGTTTTAGCCTGTTTCGGCCAAAATGTGTAAAAGTGGTGTCTAAACACTCCAAAATCAACCCGAGCTCTTATAATTAGTCAAATGCATTGGATTGTTACATATTTTGACCCTAGAAAGAGTAACATAGCTGTTAACTGCTTTGAATCAATGTTTTCTCTCGGTTTTAGCCTGTTTTCTCGGTTTATGCCTATTTTAGGATATAACGGCTTTTAGTGTTGTCTAAACACTCCAAATTCATCCCGAACTCTTAGAATTAGTCAAATGCATTGGTTTGTCAAACATTCTGACCCTAGAAACAGTAACAAAGCTGTTTACTGCTTTGAATCAATGTTTTCTCGGTTTTAGCCTGTTTCGGGATAAAATGAGTTTAAGTGTTATCTAAAAACTTCAAGTTCATCCCGAACTTTTACAATTAGTCAAATGCATTGAATTTTCACACATTTTGACCCTAGAAACAGTAACAAAGCTGTTTACTGCTTCGATACAATGTTTTCTCGGTTTAGCCTGTTTCGGGACAAAATGGGTATAAGTGGTGTCTAAACACTCCAAATTCAACCCGAGCTCTTACAATTAGTCAAATGCATTGGATTGTTACATATTTTGACCCTAGAAAGAGTAACATAGCTGTTAACTGCTTTGAATCAATGTTTTCTCTCGGTTATAGCCTGTTTTCTCGGTTTATGCCTATTTTAGGATATAACGGCTTTTAGTGTTGTCTAAACACTCCAAATTCATCCCGAACTCTTACAATTAGTCAAATGCATTGGTTTGTCAAACATTCTGACCCTAGAAACAGTAACAGAGCTGTTTACTGCTTTGAATCAATGTTTTCTCGGTTTTAGCCTGTTTCGGGATAAAATGAGTTTAAGTGTTGTCTAAAAACTTCAAGTTCATCCTGAACTTTTACAATTAGTCAAATGCATTGAATTTTCACACATTTTGACCCTAGAAACAGTAACAAAGCTGTTTACTGCTTCGATACAATGTTTTCTCGGTTTAGCCTGTTTCGGGACAAAATGGGTATAAGTGGTGTCTAAACACTCCAAATTCATTCCGAACTCTTACAATAAGTCAAATGCATTGGATTGGCACACATTCTGACACTAGAAACAGTAACAAAGCTGTTTTCTGCTTAGAATCAATGTTTTCTCGGTTTGAGCCTATTTCGGGACAAAATGGGTAAAAATGGTGTCTAAACACTCCAAACTCAACCCGAAATCTTACAGTTAGTCAAATGCATTGGATTGTTACATATTTTGACCCTATAAAGAGTAAAATAGCTGTTTACTGCTTCAAATCAATGTTTTCTCTCTGTTTTAGCCTGTTTTCTGGACTTAAACCTGTTTTGGGATCAAACGGGTTTAAGTGTTGTCTAAACACTCCAAATTCATCCCGAACTCTTACAATTAGTCAAATGCATTGGTTTGTCACACATTCTGACCCTAGAAACAGTAACAAAGATGTTTACTGCTTTGAATCAATGTTTTCTCGATTTTAGCCTGTTTCGGGACAAAATGGGTTTAAGTGTTGTCTAAAACACTCTAAATTCATCCCGAACTTTTACAATTAGTCAAATGCATTGAATTTTCACACTTTTTAACCCTAGAAACAGTAACAAAGCTGTTTACTGCTTCGATACAATGTTTTCCCGGTTTAGCTTGTTTCGGGACAAAATGGGTATAAGTGGTGTCTAAACACTCCAAATTCATTCCGAACTCTTACAATAAATCAAAAGCATTGGATTGGCACACCTTCTGACCCTAAAAACAGTAACAAAGCTGTTGACTGCTTAGAATCAATGTTTTCTCGGTTTGAGCCTATTTCGGGACAAAATGGGTAAAAATGGTGTCTAAACACTCCAAATTCAACCCGAAATCTTATAGTTATTCAAATGCATTGGATTGTTACATATTTTGACCCTATAAAGAGTAACATAGCTGTTTACTGCTTTGAATCAATGTTTTCTCTCTGTTTTAGCCTGTTTTCTAGATTTAAACCTCTTTTGGGATAAAACAGGTTGAAGTGTTGTCTAAACACTCCAAATTCATCCCGAACTCTTACAATTAGTCAAATGCATTGGTTTGTCAAACATTCTGACCCTAGAAACAGTAACAAAGCTGTTTACTGCTTTGAATCAATGTTTTCTCGGTTTTAGCCTGTTTCGGGATAAAATGAGTTTAAGTGTTATCTAAAAACTTCAAGTTCATCCCGAACTTTTACAATTAGTCAATTGCATTGAATTTTCACACATTTTGACCCTAGAAACAGTAACAAAGCTGTTTACTGCTTCGATACAATGTTTTCTCGGTTTAGCCTGTTTCGGGACAAAATGGGTATAAGTGGTGTCTAAACACTCCAAATTCAACCCGAGCTCTTACAATTAGTCAAATGCATTGGATTGTTACATATTTTGACCCTAGAAAGAGTAACATAGCTGTTAACTGCTTTGAATCAATGTTTTCTCTCGGTTATAGCCTGTTTTCTCGGTTTATGCCTATTTTAGGATATAACGGCTTTTAGTTTTGTCTAAACACTCCAAATTCATCCCGAACTCTTACAAATTAGTCAAATGCATTGGTTTGTCAAACATTCTGACCCTAGAAACAGTAACAGAGCTGTTTACTGCTTTAAATCAATGTTTTCTCGGTTTTAGCCTGTTTCGGGATAAAATGAGTTTAAGTGTTGTCTAAAAACTTCAAGTTCATCCCGAACTTTTACAATTAGTCAAATGCATTGAATTTTCACACATTTTGACCCTAGAAACAGTAACAAAGCTGTTTACTGCTTCGATACAATGTTTTCTCGGTTCAGCTTGTTTCGGGACAAAATGGGTATAAGTGGTGTCTAAACACTCCAAATTCATTCCGAACTCTTACAATAAGTCAAAAGCATTGGATTGGCACACCTTCTGAACCTAGAAACAGTAACAAAGCTGTTTACTGCTTAGAATCAATGTTTTCTCGGTTTTAGCCTGTTTCAGGACAAAATGGGTAAAAGTGGTGTCTAAACACTCCAAACTCAACCCGAAATCTTATAGTTAGTCAAATGCATTGGATTGTTACATATTTTGACCCTAGAAAGAGTAACATAGCTGTTTACTACTTCGAATCAATGTTTTCTCTCGGTTTTAGCCTGTTTTCTCGGTTTATGCCTATTTTAGGATATAACGGGTTTAAGTGTTGTCTACACACTCTAAATTCATCCCGAACTCTTACAATTAGTCAAATGCATTGGTTTGTCACACATTCTAACCCTAGAAACAGTTACAAAGCTTTTTACTACTTTGAATCAATGTTTTCTCGGTTTTAGCCTATTTCGGGACAAAATGGGGAAAAATGGTGTCTAAACACTCCAAATTCAACCCAAAATCTTACAATTAGTCAAATGCATTGGTTTGTCACACATTCTAACCTGAGAAACAGTAACAAAGCTTTTTACTACTTTGAATCAATGTTTTCTCGGTTTTAGCCTATTTCGGGACAAAATGGGTAAAAATGGTGTCTAAACACTCCAAACTCAACCCGAACTCTTATAATTAGTCAAATGCATTGGATTGTTACATATTTTGACCCTAGAAAGAGTAACATAGCTGTTAACTGCTTTGAATCAATGTTTTCTCTCGGTTTTAGCCTGTTTTCTCGGTTTATGCCTATTTTAGGATATAATGGCTTTTAGTGTTGTCTAAACACTCCAAATTCATCCCGAACTCTTACAATTAGTCAAATGCATTGGTTTGTCAAACATTCTGACGCTAGAAACAGTAACAAAGCTTTTTATTGCTTTGAATCAATGTTTTCTCGGTTTTAGCCTGTTTCGGGATAAAATGAGTTTAAGTGTTGTCTAAAAACTTCAAGTTCATCCCGAACTTTTACAATTAGTCAAATGCATTGAATTTTCACACATTTTGACCCTAGAAACAGTAACAAAGCTGTTTACTGCTTCGATACAATGTTTTCTCGGTTTACCCTGTTTCGGGACAAAATGGGTCTAAGTGGTGTCTAAACACTCCAAATTCATTCCGAACTCTTACAATAAGTCAAATGAATTGGATTGGCACACATTCTGACACTAGAAACAGTAACAAAGCTGTTTTCTGCTTAGAATCATTTTTTCTCGGTTTTAGCCTGTTTCGGCCAAAATGGGTAAAAGTGGTGTCTAAACACTCCAAATTCAACCCGAGCTCTTATAATTAGTCAAATGCATTGGATTGTTACATATTTTGACCCTAGAAAGAGTAACATAGCTGTTAACTGCTTTGAATCAATGTTTTCTCTTGGTTTTAGCCTGTTTTCTCGGTTTATGCCTATTTTAGGATATAACGGCTTTTAGTGTTGTCTAAACACTCCAAATTCATCCCGAACTCTTACTATTAGTCAAATGCATTGGTTTGTCAAACATTCTGACCCTAGAAACAGTAACAAAGCTGTTTACTGCTTTGAATCAATGTTTTCTCGGTTTTAGCCTATTTCGGGATAAAATGAGTTTAAGTGTTGTCTAAAAACTTCAAGTTCATCCCGAACTTTTACAATTAGTCAAATGCATTGAATTTTCACACATTTTGACCCTAGAAACAGTAACAAAGCTGTTTACTGCTTCGATACAATGTTTTCTCGGTTTAGCCTGTTTCGGGACAAAATGGGCGTAAGTGTTGTCTAAACACTCCAAATTCATTCCGAACTCTTACAATATGTCAAATGCATTGGATTGGCACACATTCTGACACTTGAAACAGTAACAAAGCTGTTTACTGCTTAGAATCAATGTTTTCTCGGTTTGAGCCTATTTCGGGACAAAATGGGTAAAAATGGTGTCTAAACACTCCAACTTCAACCCGAAATCTTATAGTTAGTCAAATGCATTGGATTGTTACATATTTTGACCCTATAAAGAGTAACATAGCTGCTTACTGCTTCGAATTAATGTTTTCTCTCTGTTTTAGCCTGTTTTATAGATTTAAACCTGTTTTGGGATAAAACGGGTTTAAGTGTTGTCCAAACACTCCAAATTCATCCCGAACTCTTATAGTTAGTCAAATACATTGGTTTTTCACACATTCTGACCCTAGAAACAGTAACAAAGCTGTTTACTGCTTTGAATCAATGTTTTCTCGGTTTTAGCCTGTTTCGGGATAAAATGAGTTTAAGTGTTGTCTAAAAACTTCAAGTTCATCCCGAACTTTTACAATTAGTCAAATGCATTGAATTTTCACACATTTTGACCCTAGAAACAGTAACAAAGCTGTTTACTGCTTCGATACAATGTTTTCTCGGTTTAGCCTGTTTCGGGACAAAATGGGCGTAAGTGTTGTCTAAACACTCCAAATTCATTCCGAACTCTTACAATATGTCAAATGCATTGGATTGGCACACATTCTAACACTTGAAACAGTAACAAAGCTGTTTACTGCTTAGAATCAATGTTTTCTCGGTTTGAGCCTATTTCGGGACAAAATGGGTAAAAATGGTGTCTAAACACTCCAACTTCAACCCGAAATCTTATAGTTAGTCAAATGCATTGGATTGTTACATATTTTGACCCTATAAAGAGTAACATAGCTGCTTACTGCTTCGAATTAATGTTTTCTCTCTGTTTTAGCCTGTTTTATAGATTTAAACCTGTTTTGGGATAAAACGGGTTTAAGTGTTGTCCAAACACTCCAAATTCATCCCGAACTCTTATAGTTAGTCAAATACATTGGTTTTTCACACATTCTGACCCTAGAAACAGTAACAAAGCTGTTTACTGCTTTGAATCAATGTTTTCTCGGTTTTAGCCTGTTTCGGGATAAAATGAGTTTAAGTGTTGTCTAAAAACTTCAAGTTCATCCCGAACTTTTACAATTAGTCAAATGCATTGAATTTTCACACATTTTGACCCTAGAAACAGTAACAAAGCTGTTTACTGCTTCGATACAATGTTTTCTCGGTTTAGCCTGTTTCGGGACAAAATGGGCGTAAGTGTTGTCTAAACACTCCAAATTCATTCCGAACTCTTACAATATGTCAAATGCATTGGATTGGCACACATTCTAACACTTGAAACAGTAACAAAGCTGTTTACTGCTTAGAATCAATGTTTTCTCGGTTTGAGCCTATTTCGGGACAAAATGGGTAAAAATGGTGTCTAAACACTCCAACTTCAACCCGAAATCTTATTGTTAGTCAAATGCATTGGATTGTTACATATTTTGACCCTATAAAGAGTAACATAGCTGCTTACTGCTTCGAATTAATGTTTTCTCTCTGTTTTAGCCTGTTTTATAGATTTCAACCTGTTTTGGGATAAAACGGGTTTAAGTGTTGTCCAAACACTCCAAATTCATCCCGAACTCTTATAGTTAGTCAAATACATTGGTTTTTCACACATTCTGACCCTAGAAACAGTAACAAAGATGTTTACTGCTTTGAATCAATGTTTTCTCGGTTTTAGCCTGTTTCGGGACAAAATGGGTTTAAGTGTTGTCTAAAACACTCCAAATTCATCCCGAACTTTTACAATTAGTCAAATGCATTGAATTTTTACACATTTTGACCCTAGAAACAGTAACAAAGCTGTTTACTGCTTCGATACAACGTTTTCTCGGTTTAGCTTGTTTCGGGACAAAATGGGTATAAGTTGTGTCTAAACACTGCCAATTCATTCCGAACTCTTTCAATAAGTCAAAAGCATTGGATTGACACACCTTCTGACACTAGAAACAGTAACAAAGCTGTTTTCTGCTTAGAATCATTTTTTTCTCGGTTTTAGCCTGTTTCGGCCAAAATGGGTAAAAGTGGTGTCTAAACACTCCAAATTCAACCCGATCTCTTATAATTAGTCAAATGCATTGGTTTGTTACATATCTTGACCCTAGAAAGAGTAACATAGCTGTTTACTACTTCGAATCAATGTTTTCTCTCGGTTTTAGCCTGTTTTCTCGGTTTATGCCTATTTTAGGATATAACGGGTTTAAGTGTTGTCTAAAAACTCCAAATTCATCCTGAACTCTTACAATTAGTCAAATGCATTGGTTTGTCACACATTCTAACCCCATAAACAGTAGCAAAGCATTTTACTACTTTGAATCAATGTTTTCTCGGTTTTAGCCTTTTTCGGGACAAAATGGGTAAAAATAGTGTCTAAACACTCCAAATTCAACCCGAAATCTTACAATTAGTCAAATGCATTGGTTTGTCACACATTCTAACCCCAGAAACAGTAACAAAGCTTTTTACTGCTTTGAATCAATGTTTTCTCGGTTTTAGCCTGTTAGGGACAAAATGGGTAAAAATGGTGTCTAAACACTCCAAATTCAACCCGAAATCTTATAGTTAGTCAAATGCATTGGATTGTTACATATTTTGACCCTATAAAGAGTAACATACCTGTTTACTGCTTCGAATCAATGTTTTCTCTCTGTTTTAGCCTGTTTTTTAGATTTAAGCATGTCTTGGGATAAAACGGGTTTAAGTGTTGTCTAAACACTCCAAATTCATCCCGAACTCTTACAATTAGTCAAATGCATTGGTTTGTCACACATTCTGACCCTAGAAACAGTAACAAAGCTGTTTACTGCTTTGAATCAATGTTTTCTCGGTTTTAGACTGTTTCGGGACAAACTGGGTTTAAGTGTTGTCTAAAACACTCCAAATTCATCCCGAACTTTTACAATTAGTCAAATGCATTGAATTTTCACACATTTTGACCCTAGAAACAGTAACAAAGTTGTTTACTGCATTGATACAATGTTTTCTCGGTTTAGCTTGTTTCGGGACAAAATGGGTATAAGTGGTGTCTAAACACTCCAAATTCATTCCGAACTCTTACAATAAGTCAAATGCATTGGATAGGCACACGTTATGACACTAGAAACAGTAACAAAGCTGTTTACTGCTTATAATAAATGTTTTCTCGGTTTTAGCCTGTTTCGGCCAAAATGGGTAAAAATGGTGTCTAAACACTCCAAATTCAACCCGAGCTCTTATAATTAGTCAAATGCATTGAATTGTTACATATTTTGACCCTAGAAAGAGTAACATAGCTGTTAACTGCTTTGAATCAATGTTTTCTCTCGGTTTTAGCCTGTTTTCTCGGTTTATGCCTATTTTAGGATATAACGGCTTTTAGTGTTGTCTAAACACTCCAAATTCATCCCGAACTCTTACAATTAGTCAAATGCATTGGTTTGTCAAACATTCTGACCCTAGAAACAGTAACAAAGCTGTTTACTGCTTTGAATCAATTTTTTCTCGGTTTTAGCCTGTTTCGGGATAAAATGAGTTTAAGTGTTATCTAAAAACTTCAAGTTCATCCCGAACTTTTACAATTAGTCAAATGCATTGAATTTTCACACATTTTGACCCTAGAAACAGTAACAAAGCTGTTTACTGCTTCGATACAATGTTTTCTCGGTTTAGCTTGTTTCGGGACAAAATGGGTATAAATTGTGTCTAAACACTCCAAATTCATTCCGAACTCTTACAATAAGCCAAAAGCATTGGATTGGCACACCTTCTGACCCTAGAAACAGTAACAAAGCTGTTTACTGCTTAGAATCAATGTTTTCTTGGTTTTAGCCTGTTTCGGCCAAAATGGGTAAAAGTGGTGTCTAAACACTCCAAATTCAACCCGAGCTCTTATAATTAGTCAAATGCATTGGATTGTTACATATTTTGACCCTAGAAAGAGTAACATAGCTGTTAACTGCTTTGAATCAATGCTTTCTCTCGGTTTTAGCCTGTTTTCTCGGTTTATGCCTATTTTAGGATATAACGGCTTTTAGTGTTGTCTAAACACTCCAAATTCATCCCGAAATCTTACAATTAGTCAAATGCATTGGTTTGTCAAACATTCTGACCCTAGAAATAGTAACAAAGCTGTTTACTGCTTTGAATCAATGTTTTCTCGGTTTTAGCCTGTTTCAGGATAAAATGAGTTTAAGTGTTATCTAAAAACTTCAAGTTCATCCCGAACTTTTACAATTAGTCAAATGCATTGAATTTTCACACATTTTGACCCTAGAAATAGTAACAAAGCTGTTTACTGCTTCGATACAATGTTTTCTCGGTTTAGCCTGTTTCGGGTCAAAATGGGTATAAGTGGTGTCTAAACACTCCAAATTCATTCCGAACTCTTACAATAAGTCAAATGCATTGGATTGGCACACATTCTGACACTAGAAACAGTAACAAAGCTGTTTACTGCTTATAATCAATGTTTTCTCGGTTTTAGCCTGTTTCGGCCAAAATGGGTAAAAGTGGTGTCTAAACACTCCAAATTCAACCCGAGCTCTTATAATTAGTCAAATGCATTGGTTTGTCAAGCATTCTGACCCTAGAAACAGTAACAAAGCTGTTTACTGCTTTGAATCAATTTTTTCTCGGTTTTAGCCTGTTTCGGGATAAAATGAGTTTAAGTGTTATCTAAAAACTTCAAGTTCATCCCGAACTTTTACAATTAGTCAAATGCATTGAATTTTCACACATTTTGACCCTAGAAACAGTAACAAAGCTGTTTACTGCTTCGATACAATGTTTTCTCGGTTTAGCTTGTTTCGGGACAAAATGGGTATAAGTTGTGTCTAAACACTCCAAATTCATTCCGAACTCTTACAATAAGCCAAAAGCATTGGATTGGCACACCTTCTGACCCTAGAAACAGTAACAAAGCTGTTTACTGCTTAGAATCAATGTTTTCTCGGTTTTAGCCTGTTTCGGCCAAAATGGGTAAAAGTGGTGTCTAAACACTCCAAATTCAACCCGAGCTCTTATAATTAGTCAAATGCATTGGATTGTTACATATTTTGACCCTAGAAAGAGTAACATAGCTGTTAACTGCTTTGAATCAATGTTTTCTCTCGGTTTTAGCCTGTTTTCTCGGTTTATGCCTATTTTAGGATATAACAGCTTTTAGTGTTGTCTAAACACTCCAAATTCATCCCGAAATCTTACAATTAGTCACATGCATTGGTTTGTCAAACATTCTGACCCTAGAAAGAGTAACAAAGCTGTTTACTGCTTTGAATCAATGTTTTCTCGATTTTAGCCTGTTTCAGGATAAAATGAGTTTAAGTGTTATCTAAAAACTTCAAGTTCATCCCGAACTTTTACAATTAGTCAAATGCATTGAATTTTCACACATTTTGACCCTTGAAACAGTAACAAAGCTGTTTACTGCTTCGATACAATGTTTTCTCGGTTTAGCCTGTTTCGGGACAAAATGGGTATAAGTGGTGTCTAAACACTCCAAATTCATTCCGAACTCTTACAATAAGTCAAATGCATTGGATTGGCACACATTCTGACACAAGAAACAGTAACAAAGCTGTTTACTGCTTATAATCAATGTTTTCTCGGTTTTAGCCTGTTTCGGCCAAAATGTGTAAAAGTGGTGTCTAAACACTCCAAAATCAACCCGAGCTCTTATAATTAGTCAAATGCATTGGATTGTTACATATTTTGACCCTAGAAAGAGTAACATAGCTGTTAACTGCTTTGAATCAATGTTTTCTCTCGGTTTTAGCCTGTTTTCTCGGTTTATGCCTATTTTAGGATATAACGGCTTTTAGTGTTGTCTAAACACTCCAAATTCATCCCGAACTCTTAGAATTAGTCAAATGCATTGGTTTGTCAAACATTCTGACCCTAGAAACAGTAACAAAGCTGTTTACTGCTTTGAATCAATGTTTTCTCGGTTTTAGCCTGTTTCGGGATAAAATGAGTTTAAGTGTTATCTAAAAACTTCAAGTTCATCCCGAACTTTTACAATTAGTCAAATGCATTGAATTTTCACACATTTTGACCCTAGAAACAGTAACAAAGCTGTTTACTGCTTCGATACAATGTTTTCTCGGTTTAGCCTGTTTCGGGACAAAATGGGTATAAGTGGTGTCTAAACACTCCAAATTCAACCCGAGCTCTTACAATTAGTCAAATGCATTGGATTGTTACATATTTTGACCCTAGAAAGAGTAACATAGCTGTTAACTGCTTTGAATCAATGTTTTCTCTCGGTTATAGCCTGTTTTCTCGGTTTATGCCTATTTTAGGATATAACGGCTTTTAGTGTTGTCTAAACACTCCAAATTCATCCCGAACTCTTACAATTAGTCAAATGCATTGGTTTGTCAAACATTCTGACCCTAGAAACAGTAACAGAGCTGTTTACTGCTTTGAATCAATGTTTTCTCGGTTTTAGCCTGTTTCGGGATAAAATGAGTTTAAGTGTTGTCTAAAAACTTCAAGTTCATCCTGAACTTTTACAATTAGTCAAATGCATTGAATTTTCACACATTTTGACCCTAGAAACAGTAACAAAGCTGTTTACTGCTTCGATACAATGTTTTCTCGGTTTAGCCTGTTTCGGGACAAAATGGGTATAAGTGGTGTCTAAACACTCCAAATTCATTCCGAACTCTTACAATAAGTCAAATGCATTGGATTGGCACACATTCTGACACTAGAAACAGTAACAAAGCTGTTTTCTGCTTAGAATCAATGTTTTCTCGGTTTGAGCCTATTTCGGGACAAAATGGGTAAAAATGGTGTCTAAACACTCCAAACTCAACCCGAAATCTTACAGTTAGTCAAATGCATTGGATTGTTACATATTTTGACCCTATAAAGAGTAAAATAGCTGTTTACTGCTTCAAATCAATGTTTTCTCTCTGTTTTAGCCTGTTTTCTGGACTTAAACCTGTTTTGGGATCAAACGGGTTTAAGTGTTGTCTAAACACTCCAAATTCATCCCGAACTCTTACAATTAGTCAAATGCATTGGTTTGTCACACATTCTGACCCTAGAAACAGTAACAAAGATGTTTACTGCTTTGAATCAATGTTTTCTCGATTTTAGCCTGTTTCGGGACAAAATGGGTTTAAGTGTTGTCTAAAACACTCTAAATTCATCCCGAACTTTTACAATTAGTCAAATGCATTGAATTTTCACACTTTTTAACCCTAGAAACAGTAACAAAGCTGTTTACTGCTTCGATACAATGTTTTCCCGGTTTAGCTTGTTTCGGGACAAAATGGGTATAAGTGGTGTCTAAACACTCCAAATTCATTCCGAACTCTTACAATAAATCAAAAGCATTGGATTGGCACACCTTCTGACCCTAAAAACAGTAACAAAGCTGTTGACTGCTTAGAATCAATGTTTTCTCGGTTTGAGCCTATTTCGGGACAAAATGGGTAAAAATGGTGTCTAAACACTCCAAATTCAACCCGAAATCTTATAGTTATTCAAATGCATTGGATTGTTACATATTTTGACCCTATAAAGAGTAACATAGCTGTTTACTGCTTTGAATCAATGTTTTCTCTCTGTTTTAGCCTGTTTTCTAGATTTAAACCTCTTTTGGGATAAAACAGGTTGAAGTGTTGTCTAAACACTCCAAATTCATCCCGAACTCTTACAATTAGTCAAATGCATTGGTTTGTCAAACATTCTGACCCTAGAAACAGTAACAAAGCTGTTTACTGCTTTGAATCAATGTTTTCTCGGTTTTAGCCTGTTTCGGGATAAAATGAGTTTAAGTGTTATCTAAAAACTTCAAGTTCATCCCGAACTTTTACAATTAGTCAATTGCATTGAATTTTCACACATTTTGACCCTAGAAACAGTAACAAAGCTGTTTACTGCTTCGATACAATGTTTTCTCGGTTTAGCCTGTTTCGGGACAAAATGGGTATAAGTGGTGTCTAAACACTCCAAATTCAACCCGAGCTCTTACAATTAGTCAAATGCATTGGATTGTTACATATTTTGACCCTAGAAAGAGTAACATAGCTGTTAACTGCTTTGAATCAATGTTTTCTCTCGGTTATAGCCTGTTTTCTCGGTTTATGCCTATTTTAGGATATAACGGCTTTTAGTTTTGTCTAAACACTCCAAATTCATCCCGAACTCTTACAAATTAGTCAAATGCATTGGTTTGTCAAACATTCTGACCCTAGAAACAGTAACAGAGCTGTTTACTGCTTTAAATCAATGTTTTCTCGGTTTTAGCCTGTTTCGGGATAAAATGAGTTTAAGTGTTGTCTAAAAACTTCAAGTTCATCCCGAACTTTTACAATTAGTCAAATGCATTGAATTTTCACACATTTTGACCCTAGAAACAGTAACAAAGCTGTTTACTGCTTCGATACAATGTTTTCTCGGTTCAGCTTGTTTCGGGACAAAATGGGTATAAGTGGTGTCTAAACACTCCAAATTCATTCCGAACTCTTACAATAAGTCAAAAGCATTGGATTGGCACACCTTCTGAACCTAGAAACAGTAACAAAGCTGTTTACTGCTTAGAATCAATGTTTTCTCGGTTTTAGCCTGTTTCAGGACAAAATGGGTAAAAGTGGTGTCTAAACACTCCAAACTCAACCCGAAATCTTATAGTTAGTCAAATGCATTGGATTGTTACATATTTTGACCCTAGAAAGAGTAACATAGCTGTTTACTACTTCGAATCAATGTTTTCTCTCGGTTTTAGCCTGTTTTCTCGGTTTATGCCTATTTTAGGATATAACGGGTTTAAGTGTTGTCTACACACTCTAAATTCATCCCGAACTCTTACAATTAGTCAAATGCATTGGTTTGTCACACATTCTAACCCTAGAAACAGTTACAAAGCTTTTTACTACTTTGAATCAATGTTTTCTCGGTTTTAGCCTATTTCGGGACAAAATGGGGAAAAATGGTGTCTAAACACTCCAAATTCAACCCAAAATCTTACAATTAGTCAAATGCATTGGTTTGTCACACATTCTAACCTGAGAAACAGTAACAAAGCTTTTTACTACTTTGAATCAATGTTTTCTCGGTTTTAGCCTATTTCGGGACAAAATGGGTAAAAATGGTGTCTAAACACTCCAAACTCAACCCGAAATCTTACAGTTAGTCAAATGCATTGGATTGTTACATATTTTGACCCTATAAAGAGTAAAATAGCTGTTTACTGCTTCAAATCATTGTTTTCTCTCTGTTTTAGCCTGTTTTCTGGACTTAAACCTGTTTTGGGATCAAACGGGTTTAAGTGTTGTCTAAACACTCCAAATTCATCCCGAACTCTTACAATTAGTCAAATGCATTGGTTTGTCACACATTCTGACCCTAGAAACAGTAACAAAGATGTTTATTGCTTTGAATCAATGTTTTCTCGGTTTTAGCCTGTTTCGGGACAAAATGGGTTTAAGTGTTGTCTAAAACACTCTAAATTCATCCCGAACTTTTACAATTAGTCAAATGCATTGAATTTTCACACTTTTTAACCCTAGACACAGTAACAAAGCTGTTTACTGCTTCGATACAATGTTTTCCCGGTTTAGCTTGTTTCGGGACAAAATGGGTATAAGTGGTGTCTAAACACTCCAAATTCATTCCGAACTCTTACAATAAATCAAAAGCATTGGATTGGCACACCTTCTGACCCTAAAAACAGTAACAAAGCTGTTGACTGCTTAGAATCAATGTTTTCTCGGTTTGAGCCTATTTCGGGACAAAATGGGTAAAAATGGTGTCTAAACACTCCAAATTCAACCCGAAATCTTATAGTTATTCAAATGCATTGGATTGTTACATATTTTGACCCTATAAAGAGTAACATAGCTGTTTACTGCTTTGAATCAATGTTTTCTCTCTGTTTTAGCCTGTTTTCTAGATTTAAACCTCTTTTGGGATAAAACAGGTTGAAGTGTTGTCTAAACACTCCAAATTCATCCCGAACTCTTACAATTAGTCAAATGCATTGGTTTGTCAAACATTCTGACCCTAGAAACAGTAACAAAGCTGTTTACTGCTTTGAATCAATGTTTTCTCGGTTTTAGCCTGTTTCGGGATAAAATGAGTTTAAGTGTTATCTAAAAACTTCAAGTTCATCCCGAACTTTTACAATTAGTCAATTGCATTGAATTTTCACACATTTTGACCCTAGAAACAGTAACAAAGCTGTTTACTGCTTCGATACAATGTTTTCTCGGTTTAGCCTGTTTCGGGACAAAATGGGTATAAGTGGTGTCTAAACACTCCAAATTCAACCCGAGCTCTTACAATTAGTCAAATGCATTGGATTTTTACATATTTTGACCCTAGAAAGAGTAACATAGCTGTTAACTGCTTTGAATCAATGTTTTCTCTCGGTTATAGCCTGTTTTCTCGGTTTATGCCTATTTTAGGATATAACGGCTTTTAGTTTTGTCTAAACACTCCAAATTCATCCCGAACTCTTACAAATTAGTCAAATGCATTGGTTTGTCAAACATTCTGACCCTAGAAACAGTAACAGAGCTGTTTACTGCTTTAAATCAATGTTTTCTCGGTTTTAGCCTGTTTCGGGATAAAATGAGTTTAAGTGTTGTCTAAAAACTTCAAGTTCATCCCGAACTTTTACAATTAGTCAAATGCATTGAATTTTCACACATTTGGACCCTAGAAACAGTAACAAAGCTGTTTACTGCTTCTATACAATGTTTTCTCGGTTCAGCTTGTTTCGGGACAAAATGGGTATAAGTGGTGTCTAAACACTCCAAATTCATTCCGAACTCTTACAATAAGTCAAAGGCATTGGATTGGCACACCTTCTGACCCTAGAAACAGTACCAAAGTTGTTTACTGCTTAGAATCAATGTTTTCTCGGTTTTAGCCTGTTTCGGGACAAAATGGGTAAAAGTGGTGTCTAAACACTCCAAATTAAACCCGAAATCTTATAGTTAGTCAAATGCATTGGATTGTTACATATTTTGACCCTAGAAAGAGTAACATAGCTGTTTACTACTTCGAATCAATGTTTTCTCTCGGTTTTAGGCTGTTTTCTCGGTTTATGCTTATTTTAGGATATAACGGGTTTAAGTTGTCTAAAAACTCCAAATTCATCCCGAACTCTTATAATTAGTCAAATGCATTGGTTTGTCACACATTCTAACCCCAGAAACAGTAACAAATCTTTTTACTACTTTTAATCAATGTTTTCTCGGTTTTAGCCTATTTCGGGACAAAATGGGGGAAAATGGTGTCTAAACACTCCAAATTCAACCCAAAATCTTACAATTAGTCAAATGCATTAATTTGTCACAGATTCTAACCCCAGAAACAGTAACAAAGCTTTTTACTAATTTGAATCAATGTTTTCTCGGTTTTAGCCTGTTTCGGGACAAAATGGGTAAAAATGGTGTGTAAACACTCCAAATTCAACCCGAAATCTTATAGTTGGTCAAATGCATTGGATTGTTACATATTTTGACCCTATAAAGAGTAACATAGCTGTTTACTGCTTCGAATCAATGTTTTCTCTCTGTTTTAGCCTGTTTTTTAGATTTAAGCATGTATTGGGATAAAACAGGTTTAAGTGTTGTCTAAACACTCCAAATTCATCCCGAACTCATACAATTAGTCAAATGCATTGGTTTGTCACACATTCTGACCCTAGAAACAGTAACAAAGCTGTTTACTGCTTTGAATCAATGTTTTCTCGGTTTTAGCCTGTTTCGGGACAAAATGGGTTTAAGTGTTGTCTAAAATACTCCAAATTCATCCCGACCTTTTACAATTAGTCAAATGCATTGAATTTTCATACATTTTGACCCTTGAAACAGTAACAAAGCTGTTTACTGCTTTGATACAATGTTTTCTCGGTTTAGCTTGTTTCGGGACAAAATGGGTATAAGTGGTGTCTAAACACTCCAAATTCATTCCGAACTCTTACAATAAGTCAAATGCATTGGATAGGCACACATTCTGACACTAGAAACAGTAACAAAGCTGTTTACTGCTTAGAATCAATGTTTCCTCGGTTTTAGCCTGTTTCGGCCAAAATGGGTAAAAGTGGTGTCTAAACACTCCAAATTCAACCCGAGGTCTTATAATTAGTCAAATGCATTGGATTGTTACATATTTTGACCCTAGAAAGAGTAACATAGCTGTTTACTGCTTTGAATCAATGTTTTCTCTCGGTTTTAGCTTGTTTTCTCGGTTTATGCCTATTTTAGGATATAACGGCTTTTAGTGTTGTCTAAACACTCCAAATTCATCCCGAACTCTTACAATTAGTCAAATGCATTGGTTTGTCAAACATTCTGACCCTAGAAACAGTAACAAAGCTGTTTACTGCTTTGAATCAATGTTTTCTCGGTTTTAGCCTGTTCCGGGATAAAATGAGTTTAAGTGTTGTCTACAAACTTCAAGTTCATCCCGAACTTTTACAATTAGTCAAATGCATTGAATTTTCACACATTTTGACCCTAGAAACAGTAACAAAGCTGTTTACTGCTTCGATACAATGTTTTCTCGGTTTAGCCTGTTTCGGGACAAAATGGGTATAAGTGGTGTCTAAACACTCCAAATTCAACCCAAAATCTTACAATTAGTCAAATGCATTGGTTTGTCACACATTCTAACCCCAGAAACAGTAACAAAGCTTTTTACTACTTTGAATCAATGTTTTCTCGGTTTTAGCCTGTTTCGGGACGAAATGGGTAAAAATGGTGTCTAAACACTCCAAATTCAACCGAAATCTTATAGTTAGTCAAATGCATTGGATTGATACATATTTTGACCCTATAAAGAGTAACATAGCTGTTTACTGCTTCGAATTAATGTTTTCTCTCTCTTTTAGCCTGTTTTCTAGATTTAAACATGTTTTGGGATAAAACGGGTATAAGTGTTGTTTAAACACTCCAAATTCATCCCGAACTCTTACAATTAGTCAAATGCATTGGTTTATCACACATTTTGACCCTAGAAACAGTAACAAAGATGTTTACTGCTTTGAATCAATGTTTTCTCGGTTTTAGCCTGTTTCGAGACAAAATGGGTTTAAGTGTTGTCTGAAACACTCCAAATTCATCCCGAACTTTTACAATTAGTCAAATGCATTGAATTTTTACACATTTTGACCCTAGAAACAGTAACAAAGCTGTTTACTGCTTCGATACAACGTTTTCTCGGTTTAGCTTGTTTCGGGACAAAATGGGTATAAGTTGTGTCTAAACACTGCAAATTCATTCCGAACTCTTTCAATAAGTCAAAAGCATTGGATTGGCACACCTTCTGACCCTAGAAACAGTAACAAAGCTGTTTACTGCTTAGAATCAATGTTTTCTCGGTTTTAGCCTGTTTCGGGACAAAATGGGTAAAAATGGTGTCTAAACACTCCAAATTCAACCCAAGCTCTTATAATTAGTCAAATGCTTTGGATTGTTACATATTTTGACCCTAGAAAGAGTAATATAGCTGTTTACTAGTTCGAATCAATGTTTTCTCTCGGTTTTAGCCTGTTTTCTCGATTTATGCCTATTTTAGGATATAACGGGTTTAAGTGTTGTCTAAACACTCCAAATTCATCCTGAACTCTTACAATTAGTCAAATGCATTGGTTTGTCACACATTCTGACCCTAGAAACAGTAACAAAGATGTTTACTGCTTTGAATCAATGTTTTCTTGGTTTTAGCCTGTTTCGGGACAAAATGGGTTTAAGTGTTGTCTAAAACACTCCAAATTCATCCCGAACTTTTACAATTAGTCAATTGCATTGAATTTTCACACATTTTGACCCTAGAAACAGTAACAAAGCTGTTTACTGCTTGGATACAACGTTTTCTCGGTTTAGCTTGTTTCGGGACAAAATGGGTATAAGTGGTGTCTAAACACTCCAAATTCATTCCGAACTCTTACAATAAGTCAAATGCATTGGATAGGCACACATTCTGACACTAGAAACAGTAACAAAGCTGTTTACTGCTTAGAATCAATGTTTCCTCGGTTTTAGCCTGTTTCGGCCAAAATGGGTAAAAGTGGTGTCTAAACACTCCAAATTCAACCCGAGGTCTTATAATTAGTCATATGCATTGGATTGTTACATATTTTGACCCTAGAAAGAGTAACATAGCTGTTTACTGCTTTGAATCAATGTTTTCTCTCGGTTTTAGCTTGTTTTCTCGGTTTATGCCTATTTTAGGATATAACGGCTTTTAGTGTTGTCTAAACACTCCAAATTCATCCCGAACTCTTACAATTAGTCAAATGCATTGGTTTGTCAAACATTCTGACCCTAGAAACAGTAACAAAGCTGTTTACTGCTTTGAATCAATGTTTTCTCGGTTTTAACCTGTTCCGGGATAAAATGAGTTTAAGTGTTGTCTACAAACTTCAAGTTCATCCCGAACTTTTACAATTAGTCAAATGCATTGAATTTTCACACATTTTGACCCTAGAAACAGTAACAAAGCTGTTTACTGCTTCGATACAATGTTTTCTCGGTTTAGCCTGTTTCGGGACAAAATGGGTATAAGTGGTGTCTAAACACTCCAAATTCAACCCAAAATCTTACAATTAGTCAAATGCATTGGTTTGTCACACATTCTAACCCCAGAAATAGTAACAAAGCTTTTTACTACTTTGAATCAATGTTTTCTCGGTTTTAGCCTGTTTCGGGACGAAATGGGTAAAAATGGTGTCTAAACACTCCAAATTCAACCGAAATCTTATAGTTAGTCAAATGCATTGGATTGATACATATTTTGACCGTATAAAGAGTAACATAGCTGTTTACTGCTTCGAATTAATGTTTTCTCTCTCTTTTACCTGTTTTCTAGATTTAAACATGTTTTGGGATAAAACGGGTATAAGTGTTGTTTAAACACTCCAAATTCATCCCGAACTCTTACAATTAGTCAAATGCATTGGTTTGTCACACATTTTGACCCTAGAAACAGTAACAAAGATGTTTACTGCTTTGAATCAATGTTTTCTTGGTTTTAGCCTGTTTCGGGACAAAATGGGTTTAAGTGTTGTCTAAAACACTCCAAATTCATCCCGAACTTTTACAATTAGTCAAATACATTGAATTTTTACACATTTTGACCCTAGAAACAGTAACAAAGCTGTTTACTGCTTCGATACAACGTTTTCTCGGTTTAGCTTGTTTCGGGACAAAATGGGTATAAGTTGTGTCTAAACACTGCAAATTCATTCCAAACTCTTTCAATAAGTCAAAAGCATTGGATTGGCACACCTTCTGACCCTAGAAACAGTAACAAAGCTGTTTACTGCTTAGAATCAATGTTTTCTCGGTTTTAGCCTGTTTCGGGACAAAATGGGTAAAAATGGTGTCTAAACACTCCAAATTCAACCCAAGCTCTTATAATTACTCAAATGCGTTGGATTGTTACATATTTTGACCCTAGAAAGAGTAATATAGCTGTTTACTAGTTCGAATCAATGTTTTCTCTCGGTTTTAGCCTGTTTTCTCGATTTATGCCTATTTTAGGATATAACGGGTTTAAGTGTTGTCTAAACACTCCAAATTCATCCTGAACTCTTACAATTAGTCAAATGCATTGGTTTGTCACACATTCTGACCCTAGAAACAGTAACAAAGATGTTTACTGCTTTGAATCAATGTTTTCTTGGTTTTAGCCTGTTTCGGGACAAAATGGGTTTAAGTGTTGTCTAAAACACTCCAAATTCATCCCGAACTTTTACAATTAGTCAAATGCATTGAATTTTCACACATTTTGACCCTAGAAACAGTAACAAAGCTGTTTACTGCTTCGATACAACGTTTTCTCGGTTTAGCTTGTTTCGGGACAAAATGGGTATAAGTGGTGTCTAAACACTCCAAATTCATTCCGAACTCTTACAATAAGTCAAATGCATTGGATAGGCACACATTCTGACACTAGAAACAGTAACAAAGCTGTTTACTGCTTAGAATCAATGTTTCCTCGGTTTTAGCCTGTTTCGGCCAAAATGGGTAAAAGTGGTGTCTAAACACTCCAAATTCAACCCGAGGTCTTATAATTAGTCAAATGCATTGGATTGTTACATATTTTGACCCTAGAAAGAGTAACATAGCTGTTTACTGCTTTGAATCAATGTTTTCTCTCGGTTTTAGCTTGTTTTCTCGGTTTATGCCTATTTTAGGATATAACGGCTTTTAGTGTTGTCTAAACACTCCAAATTCATCCCGAACTCTTACAATTAGTCAAATGCATTGGTTTGTCAAACATTCTGACCCTAGAAACAGTAACAAAGCTGTTTACTGCTTTGAATCAATGTTTTCTCGGTTTTAACCTGTTCCGGGATAAAATGAGTTTAAGTGTTGTCTACAAACTTCAAGTTCATCCCGAACTTTTACAATTAGTCAAATGCATTGAATTTTCACACATTTTGACCCTAGAAACAGTAACAAAGCTGTTTACTGCTTCGATACAATGTTTTCTCGGTTTAGCCTGTTTCGGGACAAAATGGGTATAAGTGGTGTCTAAACACTCCAAATTCAACCCAAAATCTTACAATTAGTCAAATGCATTGGTTTGTCACACATTCTAACCCCAGAAACAGTAACAAAGCTTTTTACTACTTTGAATCAATGTTTTCTCGGTTTTAGCCTGTTTCGGGACGAAATGGGTAAAAATGGTGTCTAAACACTCCAAATTCAACCGAAATCTTATAGTTAGTCAAATGCATTGGATTGATACATATTTTGACCCTATAAAGAGTAACATAGCTGTTTACTGCTTCGAATTAATGTTTTCTCTCTCTTTTAGCCTGTTTTCTAGATTTAAACATGTTTTGGGATAAAACGGGTATAAGAGTTGTTTAAACACTCCAAATTCATCCCGAACTCTTACAATTAGTCAAATGCATTGGTTTGTCACACATTTTGACCCTAGAAACAGTAACAAAGATGTTTACTGCTTTGAATCAATGTTTTCTCGGTTTTAGCCTGTTTCGGGACAAAATGGGTTTAAGTGTTGTCTAAAACACTCCAAATTCATCCCGAACTTTTACAATTAGTCAAATGCATTGAATTTTTACACATTTTGACCCTAGAAACAGTAACAAAGCTGTTTACTGCTTCGATACAACGTTTTCTCGGTTTAGCTTGTTTCGGGACAAAATGGGTATAAGTTGTGTCTAAACACTGCAAATTCATTCCGAACTCTTTCAATAAGTCAAAAGCATTGGATTGGCACACCTTCTGACCCTAGAAACAGTAACAAAGCTGTTTACTGCTTAGAATCAATGTTTTCTCGGTTTTAGCCTGTTTCGGGACAAAATGGGTAAAAATGGTGTCTAAACACTCCAAATTCAACCCAAGCTCTTATAATTAGTCAAATGCGTTGGATTGTTACATATTTTGACCCTAGAAAGAGTAATATAGCTGTTTACTAGTTCGAATCAATGTTTTCTCTCGGTTTTAGCCTGTTTTCTCGATTTATGCCTATTTTAGGATATAACGGGTTTAAGTGTTGTCTAAACACTCCAAATTCATCCTGAACTCTTACAATTAGTCAAATGCATTGGTTTGTCACACATTCTGACCCTAGAAACAGTAACAAAGATGTTTACTGCTTTGAATCAATGTTTTCTTGGTTTTAGCCTGTTTCGGGACAAAATGGGTTTAAGTGTTGTCTAAAACACTCCAAATTCATCCCGAACTTTTACAATTAGTCAAATGCATTGAATTTTCACACATTTTGACCCTAGAAACAGTAACAAAGCTGTTTACTGCTTCGATACAACGTTTTCTCGGTTTAGCTTGTTTCGGGACAAAATGGGTATAAGTGGTGTCTAAACACTCCAAATTCATTCCGAACTCTTACAATAAGTCAAATGCATTGGATAGGCACACATTCTGACACTAGAAACAGTAACAAAGCTGTTTACTGCTTAGAATCAATGTTTCCTCGGTTTTAGCTTGTTTCGGCCAAAATGGGTAAAAGTGGTGTCTAAACACTCCAAATTCAACCCGAGGTCTTATAATTAGTCAAATGCATTGGATTGTTACATATTTTGACCCTAGAAAGAGTAACATAGCTGTTTACTGCTTTGAATCAATGTTTTCTCTCGGTTTTAGCTTGTTTTCTCGGTTTATGCCTATTTTAGGATATAACGGCTTTTAGTGTTGTCTAAACACTCCAAATTCATCCCGAACTCTTACAATTAGTCAAATGCATTGGTTTGTCAAACATTCTGACCCTAGAAACAGTAACAAAGCTGTTTACTGCTTTGAATCAATGTTTTCTCGGTTTTAACCTGTTCCGGGATAAAATGAGTTTAAGTGTTGTCTACAAACTTCAAGTTCATCCCGAACTTTTACAATTAGTCAAATGCATTGAATTTTCACACATTTTGACCCTAGAAACAGTAACAAAGCTGTTTACTGCTTCGATACAATGTTTTCTCGGTTTAGCCTGTTTCGGGACAAAATGGGTATAAGTAGTGTCTAAACACTACAAATTCAACCCAAAATCTTACAATTAGTCAAATGCATTGGTTTGTCACACATTCTAACCCCAGAAACAGTAACAAAGCTTTTTACTACTTTGAATCAATGTTTTCTCGGTTTTAGCCTGTTTCGGCCAAAATGGGTAAAAGTGGTGTCTAAACACTCCAAATTCAACCTGAGCTCTTATAATTAGTCAAATGCATTGGATTTTTACATATTTTGACCCTAGAAAGAGTAACATAGCTGTTAACTGCTTTGAATCAATGTTTTTTCTCGGTTTTAGCCTGTTTTCTCGGTTTATGCCTATTTTAGGATATAACGGCTTTTAGTGTTGTCTAAACACTTCAAATTCATCCCGAACTCTTACAATTAGTCAAATGCATTGGTTTGTCAAACATTCTGAGCCTAGAAACAGTAACAAAGCTGTTTACTGCTTTGAATAAATGTTTTCTCGGTTTTAGCTTGTTTCGGGATAAAATGAGTTTAAGTGTTGTCTAAAAACTTCAAGTTCATCCCGAACTTTTACAATAAGTCAAATGCATTGAATTTTCACACATTTTGACCCTAGAAACAGTAACAAAGCTGTTTACTGCTTCGATACAATGTTTTTTCGGTTTAGCCTGTTTCGGGACAAAATTGGTATAAGCGGTGTCTAAACACTCCAAATTCATTCCGAACTCTTACAATAAGTCAAATGCATTGGATTGTCACACATTCTGACACTAGAAACAGTAACAAAGCTGTTTTCTGCTTAGAATCAATGTTTTCTCGGTTTGAGCCTATTTCGGGACAAAATGGGTAAAAATGGTGTCTAAACACTCCAAATTCAACCCGAAATCTTATAGTTAGTCAAATGCATTGGATTGTTACATATTTTGACCCTATAAAGAGTAATATAGCTGTTTACTGCTTCGAATCAATGTTTTCTCTCTGTTTTAGCCTGTTTTCTAGATTTAAACCTGTTTTGGGATAAAACATGTTTAAGTGTTGTCTAAACACTCCAAATTCATCCCGAACTCTTACAATTAGTCAAATGCATTGGTTTGTCACACATTCTGACCCTAGAAACAGTAACAAAGCTGTTTACTGCTTTCAATCAATGCTTTCTCGGTTTTAGCCTGTTTCGTGATAAAATGAGTTTAAGTGTTGTCTAAAAACTTCATGTTCATCCCAAACTTTTAAAATTAGTCAAATGCATTGAATTTTCACACATTTTGACCCTAGAAACAGTAACAAAGCTGTTTACTGCTTCGATACAATGTTTTCTTGGTTTAGCTTGTTTTGGGACAAAATGGGTATCAGTGGTGTCTAAACACTCCAAATTCATTCCGACCTCTTACAATAAGTCAAATGCATTGGATTGGCACATATTCTGACACTAGAAACAGTAACAAAGCTGTTTACTGGTTAGAATCAATGTTTTCTCGGTTTTAGCCTGTTTTGGACAAAATGGGTAAAAGTGGTGTCTAAAAATTCCAAATTCGACCGAGCTCTTATAATTAGTCAAATGCATTGGATAGTTACATATTTTGACCCTAGAAAGAGTAACATAGCTGTTTACTACTTCGAATCAATTTTTTCTTTCGGTTTTAGCGTGTTTTCTCGGTTTATGCATATTTTAGGATATAACGGCTTTTAGTGTTGTCTAAACACTCCAAATTCATCCTGAACTCTTACAATTAGTCAAATGCATTGGTTTGGCACACCTTCTGACCCTAGAAACAGTAACAAAGCTGTTTACTGCTTAGAATCAATGTTTTCTCGGTTTTAGCCTGTTTCGGGACAAAATGGGTAAAAATGGTGTCTAAACACTCCAAATTCAACCCAAGCTCTTATAATTAGTCAAATGCTTTGGATTGTTACATATTTTGACCCTAGAAAGAGTAATATAGCTGTTTACTAGTTCGAATCAATGTTTTCTCTCGGTTTTAGCCTGTTTTCTCGATTTATGCCTATTTTAGGATATAACGGGTTTAAGTGTTGTCTAAACACTCCAAATTCATCCTGAACTCTTACAATTAGTCAAATGCATTGGTTTGTCACACATTCTGACCCTAGAAACAGTAACAAAGATGTTTACTGCTTTGAATCAATGTTTTCTCGGTTTTAGCCTGTTTCGGGATAAAATGAGTTTAAGTTTTGTCTAAAAACTTCAAGTTCATCCCGAACTTTTACAATTAGTCAAATAAATTGAATTTTCACACATTTTGACCCTAGAAACAGTAACAAAGGTGTTTACTGCTTAGAATCAATGTTTTCTCGGTTTGAGCCTATTTCGGGACAAAATGGGTATAAGTAGTGTCTAAACACTCTAAATTCATCCCGAACTCTTACAATTAGTCAAATGCATTGGATTGGCACACATTCTGACACTAGAAACAGTAACAAAGCTGTTTACTACTTTGAATCAATGTTTTCTCGGTTTTAGCCTGTTTCGGCCAAAATGGGTAAAAGTGGTGTCTAAACACTCCAAATTCAACCCGAGCTCTTATAATTAGTCAAATGCATTGGATTGTTACATATTTTGACCCTAGAAAGAGTAACATAGCTGTTAACTGCTTTGAATCAATTTTTTTTCTCGGTTTTAGCCTGTTTTCTCGGTTTATGCCTATTTTAGGATATAACGGCTTTTAGTGTTGTCTAAACACTTCAAATTCATCCCGAACTCTTACAATTAGTCAAATGCATTGGTTTGTCAAACATTCTGAGCCTAGAAACAGTAACAAAGCTGTTTACTGCTTTGAATAAATGTTTTCTCGGTTTTAGCTTGTTTCGGGATAAAATGAGTTTAAGTGTTGTCTAAAAACTTAAAGTTCATCCCGAACTTTTACAATTAGTCAAATGCATTGAATTTTCACACATTTTGACCCTAGAAACAGTAACAAAGCTGTTTACTGCTTCGATACAATGTTTTTTCGGTTTAGCTTGTTTCGGGACAAAATGGGTATAAGCGGTGTCTAAACACTCCAAATTCATTCCGAACTCTTACAATAAGTCAAATGCATTGGATTGTCACACATTCTGACACTAGAAACAGTAACAAAGCTGTTTTCTGCTTAGAATCAATGTTTTCTCGGTTTGAGCCTATTTCGGGACAAAATGGGTAAAAATGGTGTCTAAACACTCCAAATTCAACCCGAAATCTTATAGTTAGTCAAATGCATTGGATTGTTACATATTTTGATCCTATAAAGAGTAATATAGCTGTTTACTGCTTCGAATCAATGTTTTCTCTATGTTTTAGCCTGTTTTCTAGATTTAAACCTGTTTTGGGATAAAACATGTTTAAGTGTTGTCTAAACACTCCAAATTCATCCCGAACTCTTACAATTAGTCAAATGCATTGGTTTGTCACACATTCTGACCCTAGAAACAGTAACAAAGCTGTTTACTGCTTTCAATCAATGTTTTCTCGGTTTTAGCCTGTTTCGTGATAAAATGAGTTTAAGTGTTGTCTAAAAACTTCATGTTCATCCCAAACTTTTAAAATTAGTCAAATGCATTGAATTTTCACACATTTTGACCCTAGAAACAGTAACAAAGCTGTTTACTGCTTCGATACAATGTTTTCTTGGTTTAGCTTGTTTTGGGACAAAATGGGTATAAGTGGTGTCTAAACACTCCAAATTCATTCCGACCTCTTACAATAAGTCAAATGCATTGGGTTGGCACATATTCTAACACTAGAAACAGTAACAAAGCTGTTTACTGGTTAGAATCAATGTTTTCTCGGTTTTAGCCTGTTTTGGACAAAATGGGTAAAAGTGGTGTCTAAACATTCCAAATTCGACCGAGCTCTTATAATTAGTCAAATGCATTGGATAGTTACATATTTTGACCCTAGAAAGAGTAACATAGCTGTTTACTACTTCGAATCAATTTTTTCTTTCGCTTTTAGCGTGTTTTCTCGGTTTATGCATATTTTAGGATATAACGGCTTTTAGTGTTGTCTAAACACTCCAAATTCATCCTGAACTCTTACAATTAGTCAAATGCATTGGTTTGTCAAACATTCTGACCCTAGAAACATTAACAAAGCTGTTTACTGCTTTGAATCAATGTTTTCTCGGTTTTAGCCTGTTTCGGGATAAAATGAGTTTAAGTTTTGTCTAAAAACTTCAAGTTCATCCCGAACTTTTACAATTAGTCAAATAAATTGAATTTTCACACATTTTGACCCTAGAAACAGTAACAAAGGTGTTTACTGCTTAGAATCAATGTTTTCTCGGTTTGAGCCTATTTCGGGACAAAATGGGTAAAAATGGTGTCTAAACACTCCAAATTCAACCCGAAATCTTATAGTTAGTCAAATGCATTGGATTGTTACATATTTTGACCCTATAAAGAGTAACATAGCTGTTCACTGCTTCGAATCGATGTTTTATCTCTGTTTTAGCCTGTTTTCTAGATTTAAACCTGTTTTGGGATAAAACGGGTTTAAGTGTTGTCTAAACACTCCAAATTCATTCCGAACTCTTACAATTAGTCAAATGCATTGGTTTGTCACACATTCTGACCCTAGAAACAGTAACAAAGATGTTTACTGCTTTGAATCAATGTTTTCTCGGTTTTAGCCTGTTTCGGGACAAAATGGGTTTAAGTGTTGTCTAAAATACTCCAAATTCATCCCGAACTTTTATAATTAGTCAAATGCATTGAAGTTTCACATATTTTGACCCTAGAAACAGTAACAAAACTGTTTACTGCTTCGATACAATGTTTTCTCGGTTTAGCTTGTTTTGGGACAAAATGGGTATAAGTGGTGTCTAAACACTCCAAATTCATTCCGAACTCTTACAATAAGTCAAAAGCATTGGATTGGCACACCTTCTGACCCTGCAAACAGTAACAATGTTTTCTCGGTTTTAGCCTGTTTCGGGACAAAATGGGTAAAAGTGGTGTCTAAAAATTCCAAATTCAACCCGAGCTCTTATAATTAGTCAAATGCATTGGATTGTTACATATTTTGACCCTAGAAAGAGTAACATAGCTGTTTACTACTTAGAATCAATGTTTTCTCGGTTTTAGCCTGTTTCGGGACAAAATGGGTAAAAGTGGTGTCTAAAAATTCCAAATTCAACCCGAGCTCTTATAATTAGTCAAATGCATTGGATTGTTACATATTTTGACCCTAGAAAGAGTAACATAGCTGTTTACTACTTCGAATCAATGTTTCCTCTCGGTTTTAGCCTGTTTTCTCGGTTTATGTCTATTTTAGGATATAACGGGTTTAAGTGTTGTCTAAACACTCCAATTCATCCCGAACTCTTACAATTAGTCAAATGCATTGGTTTGTCACACATTCTAACCCCAGAAACTGTAACAAAGCTTTTTACTACTTTGAATCAATGTTTTCTCGGTTTTAGCCTGTTTCGGGAAAAAATGGGTAAAAATGGTGTCTAAACACTCCAAATTCAACCCGAAATCTTAGATTTAGTCAAATGCATTGGATTGTTACATATTGTGACCCTATAAAGAGTAACATAGCTGTTTACAGCTTCTAATCAATGTTTTCTCTCTGTTGTAGCCTGTTTTCTAGATTTAAACCTGTTTTGGGATAAAATGGGTTTAAGTGTTGTCTAAACACTCCAAATTCATCCCGAACTCTTACAATTAGTCAAATGCTTTGGTTTGTCACACATTCTGACCCTAGAAACAGTAACAAAGACGTTTACTGCTTTGAATCAAAGTTTTCTTGGTTTTAGCCTGTTTCAGGACAAAATGGGTTTAAGTGTTGTCTAATACACTCCAAATTCATCCCGAACTTTTACAATTAGTCAAATGCATTGAATTTTCACACATTTTGACCCTAGAAACAGTAACAAAGCTGTTTACTGCTTCGATACAATGTTTTCTCGGTTTAGCTTGTTTCGGGACGAAATGGGTAAAAGTGGTGTGTAAACACTCCAAATTCAACCCGAGCTCTTATAATTAGTCAAATGCATTGGATTGTTACATATTTTGACCCTAGAAAGAGTAACATAGCTGTTTACTACTTCGAATCAATGTTTTCTCTCGGTTTTAGCCTGTTTTCTCGGTTTATGTCTATTTTAGGATATAACGGGTTTAAGTGTTGTCTAAACACTCCAAATTCATCCTGAACTCTTACAGTTAGTCAAATGCATTGGTTTGTCACACATTATAACCCCAGAAACAGTAACAAAGCTTTTTACTACTTTGAATCATTGTTTTCTCGGTTTGAGCCTGTTTCGGGACAAAATGGGTAAAAATGGCGTCTAATCACTCCAAATTCAACCCGAAATCTTATAGTTAGTCAAATGCATTGGATTGTTACATATTTTGACCCTAGAAAGAGTAACATAGCTGTTTACTGCTTCGAATCAATGTTTTCTCTCGGTTTTAGCCTGTTTTCTCGGTTTATGCTTATTTTAGGATATAACGGGTTTAAGTGTTGTCTAAACACTCCAAATTCATCCCGAACTCTTACAATTAGTCAAATTCATTGTTTTGTCAAACATTCTGACCCATGAAACAATAACAAAGCTGTTTACTGCTTTGAATCAAAGTTTTCTCGGTTTTAGCCTGTTTCGGGATAAAATGAGTTTAAGTGTTGTCTAAAAACTTCAAGTTCATCCCGAACTTTTACAATTAGTCAAATGCATTGAATTTTCACACATGTTGTCCCTAGAAACAGTAACAAAGCTTCGCTACAATGTTTTCTCGGTTTAGCCTGTTTCGGAACAAAATGGGTATAAGTGGTGTCTAAACACTCCAAATTCATTCCAAACTCTTACAATAAGTCAAATTCATTGGATTGGCACACATTCTGACCCTAGAAACAGTAACAAAGCTGTTTACTGCTTAGAATCAATGTTTTCTCGGTTTGAGCCTCTTTCGGGACAAAATGGGTAAAAATGGTGTCTAAACACTCCAAATTCAACCCGAGCTCTTATAGTTAGTCAAATGCATTGGATTGTTACATATTTTGACCCTATAAAGAGAAACATAGCTGTTTACTGCTTCGAATCAATGTTTTCTCTCTGGTTTAGCCTGTTTTCTAGATTTAAACCTGTTTTGGGATAAAACGGGTTTAAGTGTTGTCTAAACACTCCAAATTCTTCCCGAACTCTTACAATTAGTCAAATGCATTGGTTTGTCACACATTTTGACCCTAGAAACAGTAACAAAGCTGTTTACTGCTTTGATACAATGTTTTCTCGGTTTAGCTTGTTTCGGGACAAAATGGGTATAAGTGGTGGCTAAACACTCCAAATTCATTCCGAAATCTTACAATTAGTCAAAATCATTGGATTGGCACACCTTCTGCCCTAGAAACAGTAACAAAGCTGTTTAATGCTTAGAATCAATGTTTTCTCGGTTTTAGACAGTTTCGGGACAAAATGGGTAAAAGTGGTGTGTAAACACTCCAAATTCAACCCGAACTCTTATAATTAGTCAAATGCATTGGATTGTTACATATTTTGACCCTAGAAAGAGTAACATAGCTGTTTACTACTTCGAATCAATGTTTTCTCTCGGTTTTAGCCTGTTTTCTCGGTTTATGTCTATTTTAGGATATAACGGGTTTAAGTGTTGTCTAAACACTCCAATTCATCCCGAACTCTTACAATTAGTCAAATGCATTGGTTTGTCACACATTCTAACCCCAGAAACTGTAACAAAGCTTTTTACTACTTTGAATCAATGTTTTCTCGGTTTTAGCCTGTTTCGGGAAAAAATGGGTAAAAATGGTGTCTAAACACTCCAAATTCAACCCGAAATCTTAGAGTTAGTCAAATGCATTGGATTGTTACATATTTTGACCCTATAAAGAGTAACATAGCTGTTTACAGCTTCTAATCAATGTTTTCTCTCTGTTGTAGCCTGTTTTCTAGATTTAAACCTGTTTCGGGATAAAATGGGTTTAAGTGTTGTCTAAACACTCCAAATTCATCCCGAACTCTTACAATTAGTCAAATGCTTTGGTTTGTCACACATTCTGATCCTAGAAACAGTAACAAAGACGTTTACTGCTTTGAATCAATGTTTTCTTGGTTTTAGCCTGTTTCGGGACAAAATGGGTTTAAGTGTTGTCTAATACACTCCAAATTCATCCCGAACTTTTACAATTAGTCAAATGCATTGAATTTTCACACATTTTGACCCTAGAAACAGTAACAAAGCTGTTTACTGCTTCGATACAATGTTTTCTTGGTTTAGCTTGTTTCGGGACGAAATGGGTATAAGTGTTGTCTAAACACTCCAAATTCATCCTGAACTCTTACAGTTAGTCAAATGCATTGGTTTGTCACACATTATAACCCCAAAAACAGTAACAAAGCTTTTTACAACTTTGAATCATTGTTTTCTCGGTTTGAGCCTGTTTCGGGACAAAATGGGTAAAAATGGTGTCTAATCACTCCAAATTCAACCCGAAATCTTATAGTTAGTCAAATGCATTGGATTGTTACATATTTTGACCCTAGAAAGAGTAACATAGCTGTTTACTGCTTCGAATCAATGTTTTCTCTCGGTTTTAGCCTGTTTTCTCGGTTTATGCTTATTTTAGGATATAACGGGTTTAAGTGTTGTCTAAACACTCCAAATTCATCCCGAACTCTTACAATTAGTCAAATTCATTGTTTTGTCAAACATTCTGACCCAAGAAACAGTAACAAAGCTGTTTACTGCTTTGAATCAAAGTTTTCTCGGTTTTAGCCTGTTTCGGGATAAAATGAGTTTAAGTGTTGTCTAAAAACTTCAAGTTCATCCCGAACTTTTACAATTAGTCAAATGCATTGAATTTTCACACATGTTGTCCCTAGAAACAGTAACAAAGCATCGCTACAATGTTTTCTCGGTTTAGCCTGTTTCGGAACAAAATGGGTATAAGTGGTGTCTAAACACTCCAAATTCATTCCAAACTCTTACAATAAGTCAAATTCATTGGATTGGCACACATTCTGACCCTAGAAACAGTAACAAAGCTGTTTACTGCTTAGAATCAATGTTTTCTCGGTTTGAGCCTCTTTCGGGACAAAATGGGTAAAAATGGTGTCTAAACACTCCAAATTCAACCCGAGCTCTTATAGTTAGTCAAATGCATTGGATTGTTACATATTTTGACCCTATAAAGAGAAACATAGCTGTTTACTGCTTCGAATCAATGTTTTCTCTCTGGTTTAGCCTGTTTTCTAGATTTAAACCTGTTTTGGGATAAAACGGGTTTAAGTGTTGTCTAAACACTCCAAATTCTTCCCGAACTCTTACAATTAGTCAAATGCATTGGTTTGTCACACATATTGACCCTAGAAACAGTAACAAAGCTGTTTACTGCTTTGATACAATGTTTTCTCGGTTTAGCTTGTTTCGGGACAAAATGGGTATAAGTGGTGGCTAAACACTCCAAATTCATTCCGAAATCTTACAATTAGTCAAAATCATTGGATTGGCACACCTTCTGCCCTAGAAACAGTAACAAAGCTGTTTAATGCTTAGAATCAATGTTTTCTCGGTTTTAGACAGTTTCGGGACAAAATGGGTAAAAGTGGTGTGTAAACACTCCAAATTCAACCCGAGCTCTTATAATTAGTCAAATGCATTGGATTGTTACATATTTTGACCCTAGAAAGAGTAACATAGCTGTTTACTACTTCGAATCAATGTTTTCTCTCGGTTTTAGCCTGTTTTCTCGGTTTATGTCTATTTTAGGATATAACGGGTTTAAGTGTTGTCTAAACACTCCAATTCATCCCGAACTCTTACAATTAGTCAAATGCATTGGTTTGTCACACATTCTAACCCCAGAAACTGTAACAAAGCTTTTTACTACTTTGAATCAATGTTTTCTCGGTTTTAGCCTGTTTCGGGAAAAAATGGGTAAAAATGGTGTCTAAACACTCCAAATTCAACCCGAAATCTTAGAGTTAGTCAAATGCATTGGATTGTTACATATTTTGACCCTATAAAGAGTAACATAGCTGTTTACAGCTTCTAATCAATGTTTTCTCTCTGTTGTAGCCTGTTTTCTAGATTTAAACCTGTTTCGGGATAAAATGGGTTTAAGTGTTGTCTAAACACTCCAAATTCATCCCGAACTCTTACAATTAGTCAAATGCTTTGGTTTGTCACACATTCTGATCCTAGAAACAGTAACAAAGACGTTTACTGCTTTGAATCAATGTTTTCTTGGTTTTAGCCTGTTTCGGGACAAAATGGGTTTAAGTGTTGTCTAATACACTCCAAATTCATCCCGAACTTTTACAATTAGTCAAATGCATTGAATTTTCACACATTTTGACCCTAGAAACAGTAACAAAGCTGTTTACTGCTTCGATACAATGTTTTCTTGGTTTAGCTTGTTTCGGGACGAAATGGGTATAAGTGTTGTCTAAACACTCCAAATTCATCCTGAACTCTTACAGTTAGTCAAATGCATTGGTTTGTCACACATTATAACCCCAAAAACAGTAACAAAGCTTTTTACAACTTTGAATCATTGTTTTCTCGGTTTGAGCCTGTTTCGGGACAAAATGGGTAAAAATGGTGTCTAATCACTCCAAATTCAACCCGAAATCTTATAGTTAGTCAAATGCATTGGATTGTTACATATTTTGACCCTAGAAAGAGTAACATAGCTGTTTACTGCTTCGAATCAATGTTTTCTCTCGGTTTTAGCCTGTTTTCTCGGTTTATGCTTATTTTAGGATATAACGGGTTTAAGTGTTGTCTAAACACTCCAAATTCATCCCGAACTCTTACAATTAGTCAAATTCATTGTTTTGTCAAACATTCTGACCCAAGAAACAGTAACAAAGCTGTTTACTGCTTTGAATCAAAGTTTTCTCGGTTTTAGCCTGTTTCGGGATAAAATGAGTTTAAGTGTTGTCTAAAAACTTCAAGTTCATCCCGAACTTTTACAATTAGTCAAATGCATTGAATTTTCACACATGTTGTCCCTAGAAACAGTAACAAAGCTTCGCTACAATGTTTTCTCGGTTTAGCCTGTTTCGGAACAAAATGGGTATAAGTGGTGTCTAAACACTCCAAATTCATTCCAAACTCTTACAATAAGTCAAATTCATTGGATTGGCACACATTCTGACCCTAGAAACAGTAACAAAGCTGTTTACTGCTTAGAATCAATGTTTTCTCGGTTTGAGCCTCTTTCGGGACAAAATGGGTAAAAATGGTGTCTAAACACTCCAAATTCAACCCGAGCTCTTATAGTTAGTCAAATGCATTGGATTGTTACATATTTTGACCCTATAAAGAGAAACATAGCTGTTTACTGCTTCGAATCAATGTTTTCTCTCTGGTTTAGCCTGTTTTCTAGATTTAAACCTGTTTTGGGATAAAACGGGTTTAAGTGTTGTCTAAACACTCCAAATTCTTCCCGAACTCTTACAATTAGTCAAATGCATTGGTTTGTCACACATTTTGACCCTAGAAACAGTAACAAAGCTGTTTACTGCTTTGATACAATGTTTTCTCGGTTTAGCTTGTTTCGGGACAAAATGGGTATAAGTGGTGGCTAAACACTCCAAATTCATTCCGAAATCTTACAATTAGTCAAAATCATTGGATTGGCACACCTTCTGCCCTAGAAACAGTAACAAAGCTGTTTAATGCTTAGAATCAATGTTTTCTCGGTTTTAGACAGTTTCGGGACAAAATGGGTAAAAGTGGTGTGTAAACACTCCAAATTCAACCCGAGCTCTTATAATTAGTCAAATGCATTGGATTGTTACATATTTTGACCCTAGAAAGAGTAACATAGCTGTTTACTACTTCGAATCAATGTTTTCTCTCGGTTTTAGCCTGTTTTCTCGGTTTATGTCTATTTTAGGATATAACGGGTTTAAGTGTTGTCTAAACACTCCAATTCATCCCGAACTCTTACAATTAGTCAAATGCATTGGTTTGTCACACATTCTAACCCCAGAAACTGTAACAAAGCTTTTTACTACTTTGAATCAATGTTTTCTCGGTTTTAGCCTGTTTCGGGAAAAAATGGGTAAAAATGGTGTCTAAACACTCCAAATTCAACCCGAAATCTTAGAGTTAGTCAAATGCATTGGATTGTTACATATTTTGACCCTATAAAGAGTAACATAGCTGTTTACAGCTTCTAATCAATGTTTTCTCTCTGTTGTAGCCTGTTTTCTAGATTTAAACCTGTTTCGGGATAAAATGGGTTTAAGTGTTGTCTAAACACTCCAAATTCATCCCGAACTCTTACAATTAGTCAAATGCTTTGGTTTGTCACACATTCTGACCCTAGAAACAGTAACAAAGACGTTTACTGCTTTGAATCAATGTTTTCTTGGTTTTAGCCTGTTTCGGGACAAAATGGGTTTAAGTGTTGTCTAATACACTCCAAATTCATCCCGAACTTTTACAATTAGTCAAATGCATTAAATTTTCACACATTTTGACCCTAGAAACAGTAACAAAGCTGTTTACTGCTTCGATACAATGTTTTCTCGGTTTAGCTTGTTTCGGGACGAAATGGGTATAAGTGTTGTCTAAACACTCCAAATTCATCCTGAACTCTTACAGTTAGTCAAATGCATTGGTTTGTCACACATTATAACCCCAGAAACAGTAACAAAGCTTTTTACTACTTTGAATCATTGTTTTCTCGGTTTGAGCCTGTTTCGGGACAAAATGGGTAAAAATGGTGTCTAATCACTCCAAATTCAACCCGAAATCTTATAGTTAGTCAAATGCATTGGATTGTTACATATTTTGACCCTAGAAAGAGTAACATAGCTGTTTACTGCTTCGAATCAATGTTTTCTCTCGGTTTTAGCCTGTTTTCTCGGTTTATGCTTATTTTAGGATATAACGGGTTTAAGTGTTGTCTAAACACTCCAAATTCATCCCGAACTCTTACAATTAGTCAAATTCATTGTTTTGTCAAACATTCTGACCCAAGAAACAGTAACAAAGCTGTTTACTGCTTTGAATCAAAGTTTTCTCGGTTTTAGCCTGTTTCGGGATAAAATGAGTTTAAGTGTTGTCTAAAAACTTCAAGTTCATCCCGAACTTTTACAATTAGTCAAATGCATTGAATTTTCACACATGTTGTCCCTAGAAACAGTAACAAAGCTTCGCTACAATGTTTTCTCGGTTTAGCCTGTTTCGGAACAAAATGGGTATAAGTGGTGTCTAAACACTCCAAATTCATTCCAAACTCTTACAATAAGTCAAATTCATTGGATTGGCACACATTCTGACCCTAGAAACAGTAACAAAGCTGTTTACTGCTTAGAATCAATGTTTTCTCGGTTTGAGCCTCTTTCGGGACAAAATGGGTAAAAATGGTGTCTAAACACTCCAAATTCAACCCGAGCTCTTATAGTTAGTCAAATGCATTGGATTGTTACATATTTTGACCCTATAAAGAGAAACATAGCTGTTTACTGCTTCGAATCAATGTTTTCTCTCTGGTTTAGCCTGTTTTCTAGATTTAAACCTGTTTTGGGATAAAACGGGTTTAAGTGTTGTCTAAACACTCCAATTCATCCCGAACTCTTACAATTAGTCAAATGCATTGGTTTGTCACACATTCTAACCCCAGAAACTGTAACAAAGCTTTTTACTACTTTGAATCAATGTTTTCTCGGTTTTAGCCTGTTTCGGGAAAAAATGGGTAAAAATGGTGTCTAAACACTCCAAATTCAACCCGAAATCTTAGATTTAGTCAAATGCATTGGATTGTTACATATTGTGACCCTATAAAGAGTAACATAGCTGTTTACAGCTTCTAATCAATGTTTTCTCGGTTTTAGACAGTTTCGGGACAAAATGGGTAAAAGTGGTGTCTAAACACTCCAAATTCAACCTGAGCTCTTATAATTAGTCAAATGCATTGGATTGTTACATATTTTGACCCTAGAAAGAGTAACATAGCTGTTTACTACTTCGAATCAATGTTTTCTCTCGGTTTTAGCCTGTTTTCTCGGTTTATGTCTATTTTAGGATATAATGGGTTTAAGTGTTGTCTAAACACTCCAATTCATCCCGAACTCTTACAATTAGTCAAATGCATTGGTTTGTCACACATTCTAACCCCAGAAACTGTAACAAAGCTTTTTACTACTTTGAATCAATGTTTTCTCGGTTTTAGCCTGTTTCGGGAAAAAATGGGTAAAAATGGTGTCTAAACACTCCAAATTCAACCCGAAATCTTAGAGTTAGTCAAATGCATTGGATTGTTACATATTTTGACCCTATAAAGAGTAACATAGCTGTTTACAGCTTCTAATCAATGTTTTCTCTCTGTTGTAGCCTGTTTTCTAGATTTAAACCTGTTTCGGGATAAAATGGGTTTAAGTGTTGTCTAAACACTCCAAATTCATCCCGAACTCTTACAATTAGTCAAATGCTTTGGTTTGTCACACATTCTGACCCTAGAAACAGTAACAAAGACGTTTACTGCTTTGAATCAATGTTTTCTTGGTTTTAGCCTGTTTCGGGACAAAATGGGTTTAAGTGTTGTCTAATACACTCCAAATTCATCCCGAACTTTTACAATTAGTCAAATGCATTGAATTTTCACACATTTTGACCCTAGAAACAGTAACAAAGCTGTTTACTGCTTCGATACAATGTTTTCTCGGTTTAGCTTGTTTCGGGACGAAATGGGTATAAGTGTTGTCTAAACACTCCAAATTCATCCTGAACTCTTACAGTTAGTCAAATGCATTGGTTTGTCACACATTATAACCCCAGAAACAGTAACAAAGCTTTTTACTACTTTGAATCATTGTTTTCTCGGTTTGAGCCTGTTTCGGGACAAAATGGGTAAAAATGGTGTCTAATCACTCCAAATTCAACCCGAAATCTTATAGTTAGTCAAATGCATTGGATTGTTACATATTTTGACCCTAGAAAGAGTAACATAGCTGTTTACTGCTTCGAATCAATGTTTTCTCTCGGTTTTAGCCTGTTTTCTCGGTTTATGCTTATTTTAGGATATAACGGGTTTAAGTGTTGTCTAAACACTCCAAATTCATCCCGAACTCTTACAATTAGTCAAATTCATTGTTTTGTCAAACATTCTGACCCAAGAAACAGTAACAAAGCTGTTTACTGCTTTGAATCAAAGTTTTCTCGGTTTTAGCCTGTTTCGGGATAAAATGAATTTAAGTGTTGTCTAAAAACTTCAAGTTCATCCCGAACTTTTACAATTAGTCAAATGCATTGAATTTTCACACATGTTGTCCCTAGAAACAGTAACAAAGCTTCGCTACAATGTTTTCTCGGTTTAGCCTGTTTCGGAACAAAATGGGTATAAGTGGTGTCTAAACACTCCAAATTCATTCCAAACTCTTACAATAAGTCAAATTCATTGGATTGGCACACATTCTGACCCTAGAAACAGTAACAAAGCTGTTTACTGCTTAGAATCAATGTTTTCTCGGTTTGAGCCTCTTTCGGGACAAAATGGGTAAAAATGGTGTCTAAACACTCCAAATTCAACCCGAGCTCTTATAGTTAGTCAAATGCATTGGATTGTTACATATTTTGACCCTATAAAGAGAAACATAGCTGTTTACTGCTTCGAATCAATGTTTTCTCTCTGGTTTAGCCTGTTTTCTAGATTTAAACCTGTTTTGGGATAAAACGGGTTTAAGTGTTGTCTAAACACTCCAATTCATCCCGAACTCTTACAATTAGTCAAATGCATTGGTTTGTCACACATTCTAACCCCAGAAACTGTAACAAAGCTTTTTACTACTTTGAAACTGTAACAAAGCTTTTTACTACCTTAAACAGATTTTAACTTTTTTTTTTTTGTGACAACAAACAGATTTTAACCTTAAAAATGCGTTATATCTAGAAAGACTTCTTATAATTTAAAATCACGTAACAATGTTACGTACGTACTAATCGCCTTCAAATCACGTTCTTAAATTTTTGTAAGTCGTTCGAATTCTTATTTAATAATTGGATTTTAATTTTGTTAAAGACAATTAACAAAACAAAAAAATACAAAAAGCTTAATTAGGGTAATTATCTGATCACATATCTTATGTGTAGTTAAGGTTATTTGGTCCTTTTTCTTATTTTAACTTGTGGTATAATCCTATTCTAAATATCATTGCTTGCTTGTTGTTTGATTAGTTTTAGCATTGCTCTGTTTTTCTTGTGTTGCTCTGTTTTCACGTTTAAGTCTAGCTCGACCACGTACTCGACCTACACTCGGTCGAGTGCTGCTCGAGTTCATCCCCAGAACTTGTGTTTTTGATTTGTGATTGTCTTGTTTCATTCCTGTTTCATTTCCATTGCATTCACATAGTTTCCTCTTCATTACTTGTCTTGCATTAGTTCATTAGCATAGTGTCTATCTCTGTTCTAGTTTCTTTATAGCTTTAATTTGTCTGTTCTGTTTGCATTTAGTATCTTGTTCTAGTTGTTTTTACTTTCTGCATTTCATATCTCATTTTAGGATTGTTAGTGACAAACAATCTTTACAATTGGCTTGACTTAGACTCATATGCACATCTTAATTGTTCACAATCACTCAGATAGGATTGACACCTCTTATACTGCAACTGCATAAGGGGAATTGAAACACCCTGACTTCTATTCATTCCATACATCATCATTCCATACTTCATTCATTCATACACCACAATGAAAGTCAGTTTCAGTAACATAGCTGTTTACTGCTTCGAATCAATGTTTTCTCTCTGTTTTAGCCTGTTTTCTAGATTTAAACCTGTTTTGGGATAAAACGGGTTTTAGTGTTGTCTAAACACTCCAAATTCATCCCGAACTCTTACAATTAGTCAAATGCATTGGTTTGTCACACATTCTGACCCTAGAAACAGTAACAAAGATGTTTACTGCTTTGAATCAATGTTTTCTCGGTTTTAGCCTGTTTCGGGACAAAATGGGTTTAAGTGTTGTCTAAAACACTCCAAATTCATCCCAAACTTTTACAATTAGTCAAATTCATTGAATTTTCACACATTTTGACCCTAGAAACAGTAACAAAGCTGTTTACTGCTTCAATACAATGTTTTCTCGGTTTAGCTTGTTTCGGGACAAAATAGGTATAAATGGTGTCTAAACACTCCAAATTCATTCCAAACTCTTACAATAAGTCAAATGCATTGGATTGGCACACATTCTGACACTAGAAACAGTAACAAAGCTGTTTACTGCTTAGAATCAATGTTTTCTCGGTTTGAGTCTATTTCGGGACAAAATGGGTAAAAATGGTGTCTAAACACTCCAAGTTCAACCCGAAATCTTATAGTTAGTCAAATGCATTGGATTGTTACATATTTATACCCTGTAAAGACTACCATAGCTGTTTACTGCTTCGAATCTATGTTTTCTCTCTATTTTAGCCTGTTTTCTAGATTTAAACCTGTTTTGGGATAAAACGGGTTTAAGTGTTGTCTAAACACTCCAAATTCATCCCGAACTCTTACAATTAGTCAAATGCATTGGTTTGTCACACATTCTGACCCTAGAAACAGTAACAAAGATGTTTACTGCTTTGAATCAATGTTTTCTCGGTTTTATCCTATTTCGGGACAAAATGGGTTTAAGTGTTGTCTAAAACACTCCAAATTTATCCCGAACTTTTACAATTAGTCAAATGCATTGAATTTTCACACATTTTGACCCTAGAGCAGTAACAAAGCTGTTTACTGCTTCGATACAATGTTTTCTCGGTTTAGCTTGTTTCTGGACAAAATATGTATAAGTGGTGTCTAAACACTCCAAATTCATTCCAAACTCTTACAATAAGTCAAATGCATTGGATTGGCACACATTCTGACCCTAGAAACAGTAACAAAGCTGTTTACTGCTTAGAATCAATGTTTTCTCGGTTTGAGCCTATTTCGGGACAAAATGGGTAAAAATGGTGTCTAAACACTCCAAATTCAACCCGAAATTTTATAGTTAGTCAAATGCATTGGATTGTTACATATTTTGACCCTATAAAGAGTAACATAGCTGTTTACTGCTTCGAATCAATGTTTTCTCTCTGTTTTAGCCTGTTTTCTAGATTTAAACCTGTTTTGGGATAAAACGGGTTTAAGTGTTGTCTAAACACTATAAATCCATCTCGAACTCTTACAATTAGTCAAATGCATTGGTTTGTCACACATTCTGACCCTAGAAACAGTAACAAAGATGTTTACTGCTTTGAATCAATGTTTTCTCGGTTTTAGCCTGTTTCGGAACAAAATGGGTAAAAATGGTGTCTAAACACTCCAAATTCAACCCGAAATCTTATAGTTAGTTAAATGCATTGGATTGTTACATATTTTGACCCTATAAAGAGTAACATAGCTGTTTACTGCTTCAAATCAATGTTTTCTCTCTGTTGTAGCCTGTTTTCTAGATTTAAACCTGTTTCGGGATAAAACGGGTTTAAGTGTTGTCTAAACACTCCAAATTCATCCCGAAATCTTTCAATTAGTCAAATGCTTTGGTTTGTCACACATTCTGACCCTAGAAACAGTAACAAAGATGTTTACTGCTTTGAATCAATGTTTTCTTGGTTTTAGCCTGTTTCGGGACAAAATGGGTTTAAGTGTTGTCTAATACACTCCAAATTCATCCCGAACTTTTACAATTAGTCAAATCCATTGAATTTTCACACATTTTAACCCTAGAAACAGTAACAAAGCTGTTTACTGCTTCGATACAATGTTTTCTCGGTTTAGCTTGTTTCGGGACGAAATGGGTATAAGTGTTGTCTAAACACTCCAAATTCATCCCGAACTCTTACAATTAGTCAAATGCATTGGTTTGTCACACATTCTAACCCCAGAAACAGTAACAAAGCTTTTTACTACTTTGAATCGATGTTTTCTCGGTTTGAGCCTGTTTCGGGACAAAATAGGTAAAAATGGTGTCTAAACACTCCAAATTCAACCCGAAATCTTATAGTTAGTCAAATGCATTGGATTGTTACATATTTTGACCCTAGAAAGAGTAACATAACTGTTTACTGCTTCGAATCAATGTTTTCTCTCGGTTTTAGCCTGTTTTCTCGGTTTATACTTATTTTAGGATATAACGGGTTTAAGTGTTGTCTAAACACTCCAAATTCATCCCGAACTCTTACAATTAGTCAAATGCATTGTTTTGTCAAACATTCTGACCCTAGAAACAGTAACAAAGCTGTTTACTGCTTAGAATCAAAGTTTTCTCGGTTTTAGCCTGTTTCGGGATAAAATGAGTTTAAGTGTTGTCTAAAAACTTCAAGTTCATCCCGAACTTTTACAATTAGTCAAATGCATTTAATTTTCACACATGTTGACCCTAGAAACAGTAACAAAGCTGTTTACTGCTTCGCTACAATGTTTTCTCGGTTTAGCTTGTTTCGGAACAAAATGGGTATAAGTGGTGTCTAAACACTCCAAATTCATTCTGAACTCTTACAATAAGTCAAATTCATTGGATTGGCACACATTCTGACCCTAGAAACAGTAACAAAGCTGTTTACTGCTTAGAATCAATTTTTTCTCGGTTTGAGCCTCTTTTGGGACAAAATGGGTAAAAATGGTGTCTAAACACTCCAAATTCAACCGAGCTCTTATAGTTAGTCAAATGCATTGGATTGTTACATATTTTGACCCTATAAAGAGAAACATAGCTGTTTACTGCTTCGAATCAATGTTTTCTCTCTGTTTTAGCCTGTTTTTTAGATTTAAACCTGTTTTGGGATAAAACGGGTTTAAGTGTTGTCTAAACACTCCAAATTCATCCTGAACTCTGAAAATTAGTCAAATGCATTGGTTTGTCACACATTTTGACCCTAGAAACAGTAACAAAGCTGTTTACTGCTTTGATAGAATGTTTTCTCGGTTTAGCTTGTTTCGGGACAAAATGGGTATAAGTGGTGGCTAAACACTCCAAATTCATTCCGAACTCTTACAATAAGTCAAAAGCATTGGATTGGCACACCTTCTGCCCTAGAAACAGTAACAAAGCTGTTTACTGCTTAGAATCAATGTTTTCTCGGTTTTAGTTAGTTTCGGGACAAAATGGGTTAAAGTGGTGTCTAAACACTCCAAATTCAACCCAAGCTCTTATAATTTGTCAAATGCATTGGATTGTTACATATTTTGACCCTAGAAAGAGTAACATAGCTGTTTACTACTTCGAATCAATGTTTTCTCTCGATTTTAGCCTGTTTTCTCGGTTTATGCCTATTTTAGGATATAACGGGTTTAAGTGTTGTCTAAACACTCCAAATTCATCCCGAACTCTTACAATTAGTCAAATGCATTGGTTTGTCACACATTCTAACCCCATAAACAGTAACAAAGCTTTTTACTACTTTGAATCAATGTTTTCTCTCTGTTTTCGCCTGTTTTCTAGATTTAAGCTTGTTTTGGGATAAAACGGGTTTAAGTGTTGTCTAAACACTCCAAATTCATCCCGAACTCTTACAACTAGTCAAATGCATTGGTTTTTCACACATTCTGACCCTAGAA